>NW_027521073.1:0-132098 GCF_052094955.1 Ictidomys tridecemlineatus | reverse complement strand
AGGGATACATGTATTGGGAATTCTAAATCAAACACGGTTTGTGCTAGCTTTCTGAAACTTGACACAATAAAGGAGTTTCAAGTTCTATCTCTATGGTTTGTTTGCTGTAGATGTAGCCCTAAGAAGAGACTGGCGAAAATCACTTTCATGGAAAGGGGTTGCCAAGCTTCAAAAAAACTACGAGTTGCCTGAAATCTCAGCAAAACTTTTTTCACCCAATCTTGATGATTCTTTCAGGTAATGATCAGTACACCAAAAACACTTGTCTCAACAAATTTTGTTCTTCTAGTTTAAACCGATCGTTAGCAGTAACTGTTTTTATTTTTAGGTTTGACTCTGTTTTCTCCTATAGGGATACATGTATTTGGAACTCTAAATCAAACACGGCTTGTGCTAGCTCTTTTAAACTTGACACCATAAAGCATTTTAAAGTTCTGTCACTATGGTTCGTTTGCTGTTGATGTAGCCCTAAGCAGAGAGTGGCGAAAATCACTTTAATTGAAAGGGGTTGCCAAGCTTCCAAAAAACTACGAGTTTCCTAAAATCTTAGCAAACATTTTTTCACCCAAGCTTGATGATTCTTTCAGGTAATGATTAGTACACCAAAACCACTTGGCTCACCAAATTTAGTTCTTCTAGGTTAAAGCGTTCGTTAGCAGTAACTGTTTTCATTTTTAGGTTTGACTCTGATTTATCCTATAGGGATTCATGTATTTGAAATTCTAAATCAAACTCGGTTTGTGCTAGCTCTTTGAATCTTGAC
The DNA here is from genome assembly GCF_052094955.1 of Ictidomys tridecemlineatus. Taxonomy (NCBI): domain Eukaryota; kingdom Metazoa; phylum Chordata; class Mammalia; order Rodentia; family Sciuridae; genus Ictidomys; species Ictidomys tridecemlineatus. The sequence goes on along the minus strand of NW_027521073.1, from coordinate 131,335 downwards.
ATAATAAAGCAGGTTCAAGTTCTATCTCTATGGTTTGTTTGCTGTAGATGTAGCCCTAATAAGAGACTGGCGAAAATCACGTTCATGGAGAGGGGTTGCCAAGTTTCCAAAAAATTACGAGTTGCCTGAAATCTCAGCAAAACTTTTTTCACCCAATCTTGATGATTCTTTCAGGTAATGATCAGTACACCAAATCCACGTGGCTCACCAAATTTCGTTTTTCTAGGTTAAGTCGTTCGTTAGCAGTAACCGTTTTTGTTTTTAGGTTTGACTCTGAGTTATCCTATAGGGATACATGTATTGGGAATTCTAAATCAAACACGGTTTGTGCTAGCTTTTTGAAACTTGACACAATAAAGCAGTTACAAGTTCTATCTCTATGGTTTGTTTGCTGTAGATGTAGCCCTAAGCAGAGACTGGCGAAAATCACTTTCATGGAAAGGGGTTGCCAAGCTTCAAAAAACTACGAGTTGCCTGAAATCTCAGAACACCTTTTTTCACCCAATCTTGATGATTCTTTCAGGTAATGATCAGTACACCAAATCCACTTGGCTCCCAAAATTTCGTTCTTCTCAGTTAAACCGTTCGTTAGCAGTAACAGTTTTCATTTTTAGGTTTCACTCTGTTTTCTCCTATAGGGATACATGTATTTGGAACTCTAAATCAAACACAGTTTGTGCTAGCTCTTTGAAACTCGACAAAATAAAGTAGTTTCATGTTCTTTCTCTATGGTTTGTTTTCTGTTGATGTAGCTTTAACAGAGAGTTGCGAAAATCACTTTTATGGAAAGGGGTTGCAAAGCTTCCAAAAAAATACGAGATTCCAGAAATCTCAGCAAACATTCTTTTCACCCAATCTTGATGATTTTTTCAGGTTATAATCAGTACACCAAAATCACCTGGCTCACCAAATTTCGTTCTTTTAGGTTAAACTGTTCGTTAGAAGTCACCGTTTTTATTTTTAGGTTTCACTCTGTTTTCTCTTATAGGGATACAAATTTTTAGAACTCTAAATAAACACGGTATGTGCCAGATCTTTGAAACTTGACACAATAAAGGAGTTTCAAGTTCTATCTCTATGGTTTGTTTGCTGTTGATGTAGCCTTAAGCAGAGAGTGGCGAAAATCACTTTAATGGAAAAAGGTTGCCAAGCTTCCAAAAAACTACGAGTTGCCTGAAATCTCAGCAAACATTTTATCGCCCAATCTTGATGATTCTCTCAGGTAATGATCAGTACACCAAAACAACTTGGCTCACCGAATTTCCTTCTTCTAGATTAAACCGTTTGTTAGCAGTAACCTTATTCATTTTTAGGTTTGACTCTGATTTCTCCTATAGGGATACATGTATTTCGAACTCTAAATCAAACACGGCTTGTGCTAGCTCTTTTAAACTTGGCACCATAAAGCATTTTAAAGTCCTGTCACTATGGTTCGTTTGCTGTTGATATAGCCCTTAGCTGAGACTGGCGAAAATCACTTTCATAAATAGGGGTTGCCAAGCTTCCAAAAAACTACGAGTTGCCTGAAATCTCAGCAAAACTTTTTTCACCCAATCTTGATGATACTTTCAGGTAATGATCAGTACACCAAAACCACTTGGCTAACCAAATTTCGTTTTTTCTAGGTTAAATCGTTCGTTAGCAGTAACCATTTTCATTTTTAGGTTTGACTCTGATTACTCCTATAGGGATACATGTATTTGAAACTCTAAATCAAACATGGATTGTGCTATCTCTTTGAAACTTGACAAATAAAGCAGTTTCAAGTTCTATCTCTATGGTTTGTTTGCTGTTGATGTATCCCTAAGCAGAGACTGCCGAAAATCACTTTAATTGAAAGGGGTTGCCAAGCTTCCAAAAAACTACGAGTTCCCTAAATCTCAGCAAATATTTTTTCACCCAATCTTGATGATTCTTTCAGGTAATGATCAGTACACAAAAACCACTTGGCTCACCAATTTCTTTCTTCTAGGTTAAACCGTTCGTTTGCAGTAACCGTATTCATTTCTAGGTTTCAATCTGATTTCTCCTATAGGGATACATGTATTTGGAACTCTAAATCAAACACGGCTTGTGCTAGCTCTTTTAAACTTGGCACCATAAAGCATTTTAAAGTTCTGTCACTATGGTTCATTTACTTTTGATGTAGCCCTTAGCTGAGACTGGCGAAAATCACTTTCATAAATAGGGGTTGCCAAGAATCCAAAAAACTACGAGTTGCCTGAAATCTCAGCAAACATTTTTTCACCCAATCTTGATGATTCTTTCAGTTAATGATCAGTACAGCAAATCCACTTGGCTCAGCAAATTTTGTTTTTATAGGTGAAGTCGTTCGTTACCAGTAACCGATTTCATTTTTAGGTTTGTTTCTGATTTATCCTATAGAGATTCATGTATTTGGAATTCTAAATCAAACACGGTTTGTGCTAGCTCTTTGATATTTGACACAATAAAGGAGTTGCAAGTTCTATCTCTATGGTTTCTTTGCTGTAGATGTAGCCCTAAGCAGAGACTGGCGAAAATCACTTTCATGGAAAGGGTTTTGCCAAGCTTCCAAAAAACTACGAGTTGCCTGAAATCTCAGCAAAAATTTTTTCACCCAATCTTGATGATTCTTTCAGTTAATGATCAGTACACCAAATCCACTTGGCTCACCAAATTTTGTTTTTATTGGTGAAGTCGTTCGTTACAGTAACCGTTTTCATTTTTAGGTTTCACTCTGTTTTCTCCTATAGGGAACATGTATTTGGAACTCTAAATCAAACACAGTTTGTGCTAGCTCTTTGAAACTCGACACAATAAAGTAGTTTCACGTTCTTTCTCTATGGTTTGTTTGCTGTTGATGTAGCTTTAGCAGAGAGTGGCGAAAATCACTTTCATGGAAAGGGGTTGCAAACTACCAAAAACCTAAGAGTGCCCTGAAATCTCAGCAAACATTTTTTCATCCAATCTTGATGATTCTTTCTTGTAATGATCAGTACACCAAAACCACCTGGCTAACCAAATTTCGTTCTTCTAGGTTAAACCGTTCATCAGCAGTAACCGTTTTTATTTTTAGGTTTCACTCTGTTTTCTCCTATAGGGATACATGTTTTTAGAACTCTAAATAAACACGGTTTGTGCTAGCTCTTTGAAACTTGACACAATAAAGCAGTTTCAAGTTCTATCTCTATGGTTTGTTTGCTGTTGATGTAGACTTAAGCAGAGAGTGGCGAAAATCACTTTCATGGAAAAAGGTTGCAAGCTTCCAAAAAAATACCAGTTGCCTGAAATCTCAGCAAACATTTTTTCACCCAATCTTGATGATTCTTTCAGGTAATGATCAGTACATTAAAACCACTTGGCTCACCGAATTTCCTTCTTCTAGGTTAAAATTTTAGTTCGCAGTAACCGTTTTCATTTTTAGGTTTCACTCTGATTTCTCCGATAGGGATACATGTATTTGGAACTCTAAATCAAACACAGTTTTTGCTAGCTCTTTGAAACTTGACACAATAAAGCAGTTTCCAGTTCTATCTCTATGGTTTGTTTGCTGTTTATGTAGCCCTAAGAAGGGACTGGCGAAAGTCACTTACATAAATAGGGGTTGCCAAGCTTCCAAAAAACTACGAGTTACCTAAAACCTCAGCATACATTTTTTCACCCAAGCTTGATGATTCTTTTAGGTAATGATTAGTACACCAAAACCACTTGGCTCACCAAATTTCGTTCTTCTAGGTTAAGCCGTTCGTTAGCAGTAACTGTATTCATTTTTAGATTTGACTCTGATTTATCCTATAGGGATACATGTATTTGGAATTCTAAATCAAACTCGGTTTGTGCTAGCTCTTTGAAACTTGACATAATAAAGCAGTTTTAAGTTCTATCTCTATGGTTTGTTTGCTGTAGATGTAGCCCTAAGCAGAGATGGGCGAAAATCACTTTTATGAAAAGGGGTTGCCAAGCTTCCAAAAAACTACGAGTTGCCTGAAATCTCAGCAAAACTTTTTTCACCCAATCTTGATGATTCTTTCAGGTAATGATCAGTACACCAAAACCACTTGGCTCTCCAAATTTCGTTCTTCTAGGTTAAACCGTTCGTTTGCAGTAATTGTATTCATTTTTAGGTTTCACTCTGTTTTCTCCTATACTGATACATGTATTTGGAACTCTAAATCAAACACGGCTTGTGCTAGCTCTTTTAAACTTGACACCATAAAGCATTTAAAGTTCTGTCACTATGGTTCGTTTGCTGTTGATGTAGCCCTAAGCAGAGACTGGCGAAAATCACTTTCAGAAATAGGGGTTGCCAAGATTCCAAAAAACTACGAGTTGCCTGAAATCTCAGCACACATTTTTTTCACCCAATCTTGATGATTCTTTCAGGTAATGATCAGTACACCAAATCCACTTGGCTCACCAAATTTTGTTTTTATTGGTGAAGTCGTTCTTTACCAGTAACCGTTTTCATTTTTTGGTTTGATTTTGATTTATCCTATAGGGATTCATGTATTTGGAATTCTAAATCAAACACGGTTTGTGCTAGCTCTTTGAAACTTGACACAATAAAGTAGTTTCAAGTTCTATCTCTATGGTTTGTTTGCTGTAGATGTAGCCCTAAGCAGAGACTGGCGAAAATCACTTTCATGGGAAAGGGGTTGCCAAGCTTCCAAAAAACTACAAGTTGCCTGAAATCTCAGCAAACCTTTTTTCACCCAATCTTGATGACTCTTTCAGGTAATGATCAGTACACCAAATTCACTTGCCTCACCAAATTTCGTTCTTCTTAATTAAACCGTTCCTTAGTAGTAACAGTTTTCATTTTTAGGTTTCACTCTGTTTTCTCCTATATGGATACATGTATTTGGAACTCTAAATCAAACACAGTTTGTGCTAGCTCTTTGATACTCAACATAATAAAGCAGTTTCAATTTCTATCTCTATGGTTTGTTTTCTGTTGATGTAGACTTAAGCAGAGAGTGGCGAAAATCACTTACATGGAAAAAGGTTGCCAAGCTTCCAAAAAACTACGAGTTGCCTGAAATCTCAGCAAACATTTTTTCACCCAATCTTGATGATTCTTTCAGGTAATGAGCAGTACACCAAAACCACTTGGCTCACTGAATTTCCTTCTTCTAAGTTAAATTGTTCGTTCGCAGTAACCGTTTTCATTTTTAGGTTTCACTCTGATTTCTCCTATAGGGATACATGTATTTGGAACTCTAAATCAAACATGGTTTGTGCTTGCTCTTTGAAACTTGACACAATAAAGCAGTTTCAAGTTCTATCTCTATGGTTTGTTTGATATTGATGTACCCCTAAGCAGAGAGTGGCGAAAATCACTTTCATGGAAAGGGGTTGCCTAGTTTTCGAAAAACTACAAGTTGCCTGAAATCTCAGCAAACATTTTTTCACCCAAACTTGATGATTCTTTCAGGTAATGATCAGTACACCAACACCACTTTGCTCACCAAATTTCGTTTTCCTAGGTTAAACCGTCCGAATGCAGTAACCGTTTTCATTTTTTGGTTTCACTCTGTTTTCTCCTATAGAGATACATGTATTTGGAACTCTAAATCAAACACAGTTTTTGCTAGCTCTTTGAAACTTGACACAATAAAGCAGATTCAAGTTCTATCTTTATGGTTTGTTTGCTGTTGATGTAGCCCTAAGGAGAGAGTGGCGAAAATCATATTCATGGAAAGGGGTTGCCAAGCTTCCAAAAACTACGAGTTGCCTCAATCTCAGCAAACATATTTTCAACCAATCTTGATGATTCTTTCAGGTAATGATCAGTACACCAAAACCACTTGGCTCTCCAAATTTCGTTCTTCTAGGTTAAACCATTCGTTAGCAGTAACCGTATTCATTTTTAGGTTTCACTCTGTTTTCTCCTATACGGATACATGTATTTGGAACTCTTAATCAAACACGGTTTGTGCTAGCTCTTTGAAACTTGAAACAATAAAGCAGTTTCATCGTCTATCTCTATTGTTTGTTCACTGTTGATGTAGCCCTAAGCAGGGACTGGCAAAAAACACTTCCATGTAAAGAGGTTGCCAAGCTTCCAAAAAACTACGAGTTGCCTGAAATATCAGCAAACATTATTTCACCCAATCTTGATGATTCTTTCAGGTAACGATCACTACACCAAAACCACTTGGCTCACCAAATTCTGTTCTTCTATGTTAAATCGTTCGTTAGCAGTAACCGTTTTCATTTTTAGGTTTGACTCTGTTTTCTTCTATAGGGATACATGTATTTGAAACTCTAAATCAAACACGGTTTGTGCTATCTCTTTGAAACTTGACAAATAAAGCAGTTTCAAGTTCTATCTCTATGGTTTGTTTGCTGTTGATGTAGCCCTAAGCAGAGACTGCCGAAAATCACTTTCATGGAAAGGGGTTGCCAAGTTTCCAAAAAACTACGAGTTCCCTAAATCTCAGCAAATATTTTTTCACCCAATCTTGATGATTCTTTCAGGTATGATCAGTACACCAAAACTACTTGGCTCACCAAATTTCGTTCTTCTAGGTTAAACCGTTCGTTTGCAGTAACCGTATTCATTTTTAGGTTTCACTCTATTTTCTCCTATATTGATACATGTATTTGGAACTCTAAATCAAACACGGCTTGTGCTAGCTCTTTTAAAGTTGACACCATAAAGCATTTTAAAGTTCGGTCACTATGGTTCGTTTGCTGTTGATGTAGCCCTAAGCAGAGACTGGCGAAAATCACTTTCATAAATAGGGGTTGCCAAGATTCCAAAAAACTACGAGTTGCCTGAAATCTCAGCAAACATTTTTTCACCCAATCTTGATAATTCTTTCAGGTAATGATCAGTACACCAAATCCACTTGGCTCACCAAATTTTGTTTTTATTGGTGAAGTCGTTCTTTACCAGTAACCGTTTTCATTTTTTGGTTTGATTCTGATTTATCCTATAGGGATTCATGTATTTGAAATTCTAAATCAAACACGGTTTGTGCTAGCTCTTTGAAACTTGACACAATAAAGCAGTTTCAAGTTCTATCTCTATGGTTTGTTTGCTGTAGATGTAGCCCTAAGCAGAGACTGGCGAAAATCACTTTCATGGAAAGAGGTTGCCAAGCTTCCAAAAAACTACGAGTTGCCTGAAATCTCAGCAAACATTTTTTCACCCAATATTGATGATTTTTTCCGGTAATGATCAGTACACCAAATGCACTTGCCTCACCAAATTTCGTTCTTCTTAATTAAACCGTTCCTTAGTAGTAACAGTTTTCATTTTTAGGTTTCACTCTGTTTTCTCCTATATGGATACATGTATTTGGAACTCTAAATCAAACACAGTTTGTGCTAGCTCTTTGAAACTTGACAGAATAAAACAGTTTCAAGTTCTATCTCTATGGTTTGTTTGCTGTAGATGTAGCCCTAAGCAGAGACTGGCGAAAATCACTTTCATGGAAAGGGGTTGCCAAGCTTCCAAAAAACTACGAGTTGCCTGAAATCTCAGCAAACCTTTTTTCACCCAATCTTGATGATTCTTTCAGGTAATGATCAGTACACCAAATCCACGTGCCTCACCAAATTTCATTCTTCTTAATTAAACCGTTCCTTAGTAGTAACAGTTTTCATTTTTAGGTTTCACTCTGTTTTCTCCTATATGGATACATGTATTTGGAACTCTAAATCAAACACAGTTTGTGCTAGCTCTTTGAAACTAAACATAATAAAGCAGTTTCAATTTCTAAATCTATGGTTTGTTTTCTGTTGATGTAGACTTAAGCAGAGAGTGGCGAAAATCACTTACATGGAAAAAGGTTGCCAAGCTTCCAAGAAACTACGAGTTGCCTGAAATCTCAGCAAACATTTTTTCACCCAATCTTGATGATTCTTTCAGGTAATGATCAGTACACCAAAACCACTTGGCTCACTGAATTTCCTTCTTCTAAGTTAAATTGTTCGTTCGCAGTAACCGTTTTAATTTTTAGGTTTCACTCTGATTTCTACTATAGGGATACATGTATTTGGAACTCTAAATCAAACATGGTTTGTGCTTGCTCTTTGAAACTTGACACAATAAAGGAGTTTCAAGTTCTATCTTTATGGTTTGTTTGCTGTTGATGTAGCCCTAAGCAGACAGTGGTGAAAATCACTTTCATAAATAGGGGTTGCCAAGCTTCCAAAAAACTACGATTTGCCTGAAACTCAGCAAATATTTTTTCACCTAATCTTGATGATTCTTTCAGGTCATGATCAGTACACCAAAACCACTTGGCTACCAAATTTCGTTCTTCTAGGTTAAACCATTCGTTTGAAGTAACCGTTTCATTTTTAGGTTGGACTCCGTTTTATCCTATACGGATACATGTATTTGGAAATCTAAATCAAACACGTTTTGTGCTTGCTCTCTGAAACTTGACACAATAAAGCAGTTTCAAGTTCTATCTCTATGGATGTTTGCTGTTGATGTAGCCCTAAACACAGACTGGAGAAAATCACTTTCATGGAAAGGGGTTGCCAAGCTTTCAGAAAACTCTGAGTTTCCTGAAATCTCAGCAAACATTTTTTCACCCAATCTTGATGATTCTTTCAGGTAATGATTAGTACACTTAAACCACTTGGCTCACCAAATTTTGTTCTTCTAGGTTAAACCGTTCGTTTAGAGTAACCGTTTTCATTTTTAGGTTTCACTCTGTTTTCTCCTATAGGGATACATGTATTTGGAACTCTAAATCAAACACGGTTTGTGCTAGCTCTCTGAAACTTGACACAATAAAGCAGTTTCAAGTTCTGTCTCTATGGTTTGTTTGCTATTGATGGAGCCCTAAGCACAGACTGGCGAAAATCACTTTCATGAAAATGGGTTGCCACGCTTCCAAAAAAGTATGAGTTGCCTGAAATCTCAGCTAATATTTTTTGACCCCATCTTGATGATACTTTCAGGTAATGATCAGTACACCAAAACCACTTGACTCACCAAATTTCGTTCTTCTAGGTTAAACCGTTCGTTTGCAGTAACCGTTTTCATTTTTAGGTTTCACTCTGTTTTCAACTACAGGAATACATGTATTTGGAACTCTAAATAAAACACGGCTTGTGCTAGCTCTCTGATACTTGACTCAATAAAGCATTTTCAAGTTCTATCTCTATGGTTTGTTTTCTGTTGATGTAGCCCTTAGCAGAGACTGGCGAAAATCACTTTCATAAAAAGGGGTTGCCAAGCTTCCAAAAAACTACGAGTTTCCTGAAATCTCAGCAAACAGTTTTTCACCCAATCTTGATGATTCTTTCAGGTAATGATTAGTACACCTAAACCACTTGGCTCACCTAATTTCGTTCTTCTAGGTTAAACCATTCGTTAGCAGTAACCGTTTTCATTTTAGGTTTGACTCTGTTTTCTCCTATAGGGATACATGTATTTGGAACTCTAAATCAAACACGGTTTGTGCTATCTCTTTGAAACTTGACAAATAAAGCAGTTTCAAGTTCTATCTCTATGGTTTGTTTGCTGCTGATGTAGCCCTAAGCAGAGACTGCCGAAAATCACTTTCATGGAAAGGGGTTGCCAAGCTTCCAAAAAACTACGATTTCCCTAAATCTCAGCAAATATTTTTTCACCCAATCTTGATGATTCTTTCAGGTAATGATCAGTACACCAAAACCACTTGGCTCTCCAAATTTCGTTCTTCTAGGTTAAACCGTTCGTTTGCAGTAACCGTATTCATTTTTAGGTTTCACTCTGTTTTTTCCTATAGGGATACATGTATTTGGAACTCTTAATCAAACACGGTTTGTGCTAGCTCTTTGAAACTTGACACAATAAAGCAGTTTCATCGTCTATCTCTATGGTTTGTTCACTGTTGATGTAGCCCTAAGCAGGGACTGGCAAAAAACACTTCCATGTAAAGAGGTTGCCAAGCTTCCAAAAAACTACGAGTTGCCTGAAATATCAGCAAACATTTTTTCACCCAATCTTGATGATTCTTTCAGGTAACGATCCCTACACCAAAACCACTTGGCTCACCAAATTCTGTTCTTCTATGTTAAACCGTTCGTTTGCAGTAACCGTTTTCATTTTTAGGTTTGACTCTGTTTTCTTCTATAGGGATACATGTATTTGAAACTCTAAATCAAACACGGTTTGTGCTATCTCTTTGAAACTTGACAAATAAAGCAGTTTCAAGTTCTATCTCTATGGTTTGTTTGCTGTTGATGTAGCCCTAAGCAGAGACTGCCGAAAATCACTTTCATGGAAAGGGGTTGCCAAGTTTCCAAAAAACTACGAGTTCCCTAAATCTCAGCAAATATTTTTTCACCCAATCTTGATGATTCTTTCAGGTATGATCAGTACACCAAAACTACTTGGCTCACCAATTTTCGTTCTTCTAGGTTAAACCGTTCGTTTGCAGTAACCGTATTCTTTTTAGGTTTCAATCTGTTTTCTCCTATATTGATACATGTATTTGGAACTCTAAATCAAACACGGTTTGTGCTAGCTCTTTGAAACTTGACACAATAGAGCAGTTTCAAGTTCTATTTTTATGGTTTGTTTGGTGTTGATGTATCCCTAAGCAGCAATTGGCGAAAATTACTTTAATTGATAGGGGTTGCCAAGCTTCCAAAAAACTACGAGTTGCCTGAAATCTCAGCAAATATTTATTCATCCTACTTGATGATTCTTTCAGGTAATGATCAGTACACCAAAACCACTTGGCTCAGCAAATTTCGTTCTTCTAGGTTAAACCGTTTGTTAGCAGTAACTGTTTTCATTTTTAGGTTTGACTCTGTTTTCTCCTATAGGGATACATGTATTTGGAACTCTAAATAAAACACGGTTTGTGCTAGCTCTTTGAAACTTGACACAATAAAGCAGTTTCAAGTTATATCTCTATGGATTGTTTGCTGTTGATGTAGCCCTAAGCAGAGAGTGGCGAAAATCACTTTAATTGAAAGGGGTTGCCAAGCTTCCAAAAAACTACGAGTTTCCTAAAATCTTAGCAAACATTTTTTCACCCAAGCTTGATGATTCTTTCAGGTAATGATTAGTACCCCAAAACCACTTGGCTCACCAAATTTAGTTCTTCTATGTTAAAGCGTTCGTTAGCAGTAACTGTTTTCATTTTTAGGTTTGACTCTGATTTATCCTATAGGGATACATGTATTTGAAATTCTAAATCAAACTCGGTTTGTGCTAGCTCTTTGAAACTTGACATAATAAAGCAGTTTCAAGTTCTATCTCTATGGTTTGTTTGCTGTAGATGTAGCCCTAATCAGAGACTGGCGAAAATCACTTTCATGGAAAGGGGTTGCCAAGCTTCCAAAAAACTACGAGTTGCCTGAAATCTCAGCAAAACTTTTTTCACCCAATCTTGATGATTCTTTCAGGTAATGATCAGTACACCAAATCCACGTGGCTCACCAAATTTTGTTTTTCTAGGTTAAGTCGTTCGTTAGCAGTAACCGTTTTCGTTTTTAGGTTTGACTCTGACTTATCCTATAGGGATACATGTATTGGGAATTCTAAATCAAACACGGTTTGTGCTAGCTTTTTGAAACTTGACACAATAAACAGTTACAAGTTCTATCTCTATGGTTTGTTTGCTGTAGATGTAGCCCTAAGCAGAGACTGGCGAAAATCACTTTCATTAAAACGGTTTGCCAAGCTTCCAAAAAACTACGAGTTGCCTGAAATCTCAGAAAACATTTTTTCACCCAATCTTGATGATTCTTTCAGTTAATGATCAGTACAGCAAATCCACTTGGCTCAGCAAATTTTGTTTTTATAGGTGAAGTCGGTCGTTACCAGTAACCGATTTCATTTTTAGGTTTGTTTCTGATTTATCCTATAGGGATTCATGTATTTGGAATTCTAAATCAAACACGGTTTGTGCTAGTCTTTGAAATTTGACACAATAAAGGAGTTGCAAGTTCTATCTCTATGGTTTCTTTGCTGTAGATGTAGCCCTAAGCAGGGACTGGCGAAAATCACTTTCATGGAAAGGGTTTGCCAAGCTTCCAAAAAACTACGAGTTGCCTGAAATCTCAGCAAAAATTTTTTCACCCAATCTTGATGATTCTTTCAGTTAATGATCAGTACACCAAATCCACTTGGCTCACCAAATTTTGTTTTTATAGGTGAAGTCATTCGTTACCAGTAACCGTTTTCATTTTTAGGTTTCACTCTGTTTTCTCCTATAGGGATACATGTATTTGGAACTCTAAATCAAACACAGTTTGTGCTAGCTCTTTGAAACTCGACACAATAAAGTAGTTTCACGTTCTTTCTCTATGGTTTGTTTTCTGTTGATGTAGCTTTAGCAGAGAGTGGCGAAAATCACTTTCATGGAAAGGGGTTGCAAACTTCCAAAAACCTAAGAGTGTCCTGAAATCTCAGCAAACATTTTTTCATCCAATCTTGATGATTCTTTCTTGTAATGATCAGTACACCAAAACCACCTGGCTAACCAAATTTCGTTCTTCTAGGTTAAACCGTTCATCAGCAGTAACCGTTTTTATTTTTAGGTTTCACTCTGTTTTCTCCTATAGGGATACATGTTTTTAGAACTCTAAATAAACACGGTTTGTGCTAGCTCTTTGAAACTTGACACAATAAAGCAGTTTCAAGTTCTATCTCTATGGTTTGTTTGCTGTTGATGTAGACTTAAGCAGAGAGTGGCGAAAATCTCTTTCATGGAAAAAGGTTGCCAAGCTTCCAAAATAATACCAGTTGCCTGAAATCTCAGCAAACATTTTTTCACCCAATCTTGATGATTCTTTCAGGTAATGATCAGTACATTAAAACCACTTGGCTCACCGAATTTCCTTCTTCTAGGTTAAAATTTTAGTTCGCAGTAACCGTTTTCATTTTTAGGTTTCACTCTGATTTCTCCGATAGGGATACATGTATTTGGAACTCTAAATCAAACACAGTTTGTGCTAGCTCTTTGAAACTTGACACAATAAAGCAGTTTTAAGTTCTATCTCTATGGTTTGTTTGCTGTTTATGTAGCCCTAAGAAGGGACTGGCGAAAGTCACTTACATAAATAGGGGTTGCCAAGCTTCCAAAAAACTACGAGTTACCTAAAATCTCAGCAAACATTTTTTCACCCAAGCTTGATGATTCTTTCAGGTAATGATTAGTACACCAAAACCACTTGGCTCACCAAATTTCGTTCTTCTAGGTTAAGCCGTTCGTTAGCAGTAACTGTATTCATTTTTAGATTTGACTCTGATTTATCCTATAGGGATACATGTATTTGGAATTCTAAATCAAACTCGGTTTGTGCTAGCTCTTTGAAACTTGACATAATAAAGCAGTTTTAAGTTCTATCTCTATGGTTTGTTTGCTGTAGATGTAGCCCTAAGCAGAGATGGGCGAAAATCACTTTCATGGAAAGGGGTTGCCAAGCTTCCAAAAATCTACGAGTTGCCTGAAATCTCAGCAAAACTTTTTTCACCCAATCTTGATGATTCTTTCAGGTAATGATCAGTACACCAAATCCACGTGGCTCACCAAATTTTGTTTTTCTAGGTTAAGTCGTTCGTTAGCAGTAACCGTTTTGATTTTTAGGTTTGACTCTGACTTATCCTATAGGGATACATGTATTGGGAATTCTAAATCAAACACGGTTTGTGCTAGCTTTTTGAAACTTTACACAATAAACAGTTACAAGTTCTATCTCTATGGTTTGTTTGCTGTAGATGTAGCCCTAAGCAGAGACTGGCGAAAATCACTTTCATTAAAAGGGGTTGCCAAGCTTACAAAAAACTACGAGTTGCCTGAAATCTCAGAAAACCTTTTTTCACCCAATCTTGATGATTCTTTCAGGTAATGATCAGTACACCAAAACCAATTGGCTTAGCAAATTTCCTTCTTCTAGGTTAAACCGTTCGTTAGCAGTAATAGTTTTCATTTTTAAATTTTACTCTGACTTATCCTATAGGGATACATGTATTGGGAATTCTAAATCAAACACGGTTTGTGCTAGCTTTCTGAAACTTGACACAATAAAGGAGTTTCAAGTTCTATCTCTATGGTTTGTTTGCTGTAGATGTAGCCCTAAGAAGAGACTGGCGAAAATCACTTTCATGGAAAGGGGTTGCCAAGCTTCAAAAAAACTACGAGTTGCCTGAAATCTCAGCAAAACTTTTTTCACCCAATCTTGATGATTCTTTCAGGTAATGATCAGTACACCAAAAACACTTGTCTCAACAAATTTTGTTCTTCTAGTTTAAACCGATCGTTAGCAGTAACTGTTTTTATTTTTAGGTTTCACTCTGTTTTCTCCTATAGGGAAACATGTATTTGGAACTGTAAATCAAACACGGTTTGTGCTATCTCTTTGACACTTGGCGCAGTAAAGTAGTTTCAAGTTCTACCTTTATGGTTTGTTTCCTATTGATGGAGCCCAAATCAGAGACTGATGCAAATCACTTTCATTGAAAGGGGTTGCCTACTTCCAAATAACTACGAGTTTCCTAAAATCTCAGCAAACGTTTTTTCACCCAGTCTTGATGTTACTTTCAGGTAATGATCAGTACACCAATCCCACTTGGCTCACCCAATTTCGTTCTTCTAGGATAAACCGTTCGTTTGCAGTAACCGTTTTCATTTTTAGGTTTCACTCTGTTTTCCTCCATATGGATACATGCAGTTGGAACTCTAAATCAAACACGGTTTGTGCTAGTCATTGAAACGTGGCACAATAAAGTAGTTTCAAGTTCTATATTTATGGTTTGTTTCCTATTGATGTAGCCCCAAGCAGAGACTGACGAAAATCACATTCAGGGAAAGGGGTTTCCAAGCTTTCGAAAAACTACGAGTTTCCTGAAATATCAGCAAAAATGTTTTCACCCAATCTTGATGATACTTTCAGGTAATGATCAGTACACCAATCCCACTTGGCTAACCAAATTTCGTTTTTCTAGATTAAACCGTTCGTTTGCAGTAACCGATTTCATTTTTAGGTTTAACTCTGTTTTCTTCAATATGGATACATGCACTTGGAACTCTAAATAAAACACGGTTTGTCCTATCTTTTTGAAACTTGTCAGAATATAGTAGTTTTGCGTTCTGTCTCTATGGTTTGTTTCGTATTGATGTAGTCTCAAGCAGAGACTGACGAAAATCACTTTAATTGATAGGGATTGCCTACCTTCGAACAAACTACGAGTTTCCTGATATCTCAGCAAACATTTTTTCACCCAATCTTGATGAAAGTTTCAGGTAATGATCAGTACAACAATCTCACTTGGCTCACCAAATTTCGTTATTCTAGGGTAAACCGTTCGTTTACAGTAACGGTTTTCATTTTTAGGTTTCACTCTGTTTTCTTCAATAGGGATACATGCAGTTGGAACTCTAAATCAATCACGGTTTGTGCTAGCTCTTTGACACTTGGCACAGTAAAGTAGTTTCAAGTTCTACCTTTATGGTTTGTTTCCTATTGATGGAGCCCAAATCAGAGACTGATGCAAATCACTTTCATTGAAAGGGGTTGCCTACTTCCAAATAACTACGAGTTTCCTAAAATCTCAGCAAACGTTTTTTCACCCAGTCTTGATGTTACTTTCAGGTAATGATCAGTACACCAATCCCACTTGGCTCACCCAATTTCGTTCTTCTAGGTGAAACAGTTCGTTTGCAGTAACCGTTTTCATTTTTCGGTTTCACTCTGTTTTCTTCAATATGGATACATGTAGTTGAAACTCTAAATCACACACGGTTTGTGCTAGCTCTTTGAAACTTGGCACAAGAAAGTAGTTTCAAGTTATATATTTATGGTTTGTTTCTGATTGATGTAGCCCGAAGCAGAGACTGAAGAAAATTACTTTAATTGAAAGGGCTTGCCAAGCTTCCAAAAACCTATAAGTTCCCTGAAATCTCAGCAAAATTTTTTTCACCCAAACTTGATGATACTTCCAGATAATGATCAGTCCACCAATCCGACTTGACTCACCAAATTTTGTTCTTCCAGGTTAAACCATTTGTTTGCAGTAACCCTCTTTATTTTTAGGTTTCAATTTGTTTTTTTTCAATATGGATACATTCAGTTGGAACTCCAAGTCAAACACAGTTTGTGCTAGCTCTTTGAAACTTGGCATAATATAGTAGTTATACGTTCTATCTCTTTAATTTGTTTCCTATTGATGTAGTCCCAAGCACAGACTGACGTGAATCACTTTCATTGACAGGGGTTACCTACCTTCCAAGATAACTACGGGTTTCCTGAAATCTCAGCAAACATTTTTTCAGCCAAATTTGATGATGCATTCAGGTAATGGTCAGTACACTAATCTCACTTGGATCACCAAATTTCGTTCTTCTAGGTTAAACCGTTCGTTTGACGTAACTGTTTTCATTTTTAGGTTTCACTCTGTTTTCTTCAATATGGATACATGCAGTTGGAACTCTAAATCAAACACGGTTTGTGCTAGCTCTTTGAAACATGGCACAAGAAAGTAGTTTAAAGTTCTATCTTTATGGTTTGTTTCCTATTGATATAGCCCAAAGCAGAGACTGACGAAAATCACTTTCATTGAAAGGGATTGCATACCTTCCAAAAAACTACGAATTTCCTGAAATCTCAGAAAACATTTTTTCACCCAATCTTGATGATACTTTCAGGTAATGATCAGTACACCAATCCCACTTGGCTCACCAAATTTCGTTCTTGTAGGCTAAACCGTTCGTTTGCAGTAACCCTCTTTATTTTTAGGTTTCACTCTGTTTTTTTCAATATGGATACATTCAGTTGGAACTCCAAATCAAACACAGTTTGTGCTACCTCTTTGAAACTTGGCACAATATAGTAGTTTTACGTTCTATCTCTTTAATTTGTTTCCTATTGATGTAGTCCCAAGCACATACTGACGTGAATCACTTTCATTGACAGGGGTTACCTACCTTCCAAAAAAACTACGGGTTTCCTGAAATCTCAGCAAACATTTTTTCAGCCAATTTTGATGATGCATTCAGGTAATGATCAGTACACCAATCTCACTTGGATCACCAAATTTCGTTCTTCTAGGTTAAACCGTTCGTTTGACGTAACCGTTTTCATTTTTAGGTTTCACTCTGTTTTCTTCAATATGGATACATGCAGTTGGAACTCTAAATCAAACACGGTTTGTGCTAGCTCTTTGAAACATGGCACAAGAAAGTAGTTTAAAGTTCTATCTTTATGGTTTGTTTCCTATTGATATAGCCCAAAGCAGAGACTGACGAAAATCACTTTCATTGAAAGGGGTTGCATACCTTCCAAAAAACTACGAATTTCCTGAAATCTCAGAAAACATTTTTTCACCCAATCTTGATGATACTTTCAGGTAATGATCAGTACACCAATCCCACTTGGCTCACCAAATTTCGTTCTTGTAGGCTAAACCGTTCGTTTGCAGTAAACGTTTTCATATTTAGGTTTCACTCTATTTTCCACAATATGGATACATGCAGTTGGAACTGTAAATCAAACACTTTTGTGTTAGCTCTTTGAAACTTGGCACAATAAAGTAGTCTTAAATTCTATCTTTATGGTTTGTTTTCTATTGATGAGGCCACAAGCAGAGACTTACGAAAATCACTTTCTTTTAAGAGGGTTGCCAAGCTTCTAAAAAACTACTTGTTTCCTGAAATTTCAGCAACATTTTTTCACCCAATATTGGTGATACTTTCAGGTTATGATCAGTCCACCAATCCCACTTGGCTCACCAAATTTTGTTCTTCTACGTTAAAACGTTCATTTGCAGTAACCGTTTTCATTTTTAGGTTTCACTCTGTTTTCTTCAATACGGATACATGCAGTTGGAACTCTAAATTCAACACGGTTTGTGCTAGCTCTTTGAAACATGGCACAAGAAAGTAGTTTAAAGTTCTATCTTTATGGTTTGTTTCCTATTGATGTAGCCCAAAGCAGTAACTGACGAAAATCACTTTCATTGAAAAAGGTTTTCCACCTTCAAAAAAATTAAGAGTTTCCTGAAATCTCAGCAAACATTTTTTTACCCAATCTTGATGATACTTTCAGGTAATGACCAGTACACCAATACTACTTGGCTCACCAAATTTCGTTCTTCTAAGTTAAACTGATCGTTTGCAGTAACCATTTTCATTTTTAGGTTTCAATCTCTTGTCTCCTATACGGATACATGTATTTGGAACACTAAAACAAACACGGTGTGTGCTAGCTCTTTGAAACATGGCACAAGAAAGTAGTTTCAAGTTTTATTTTTATAGTTTGTTTCCTATTGATGTAGTCCCAATCAGAGACTGACGAAAATCACTTTCATGAAATGGGTTGCGTACATTCCAAAACATTACGAGTTCCCTAAAATCTCAGCAAATATTTTTTCACCCAATCTTGATGATACATTCAGGTAATGATTAGTACACCAATCTCACTTGGCTCACCAAATTTCGTTCTTCTAGATTAAACCGTTCGTTTGCAGTAACCGTTTTCGTTTTTAGGTTTCACTCTGTTTACTTCAATATGGATACATTCAGTTGGAACTCTAAATCAAACACGGTTTGTGCTAGCTCTTTGAAACTTGGCACAAGAAAGTAGTTTCATTTTCTATCTTTATGGTTTGTTTCCTATTGATGTAGCCCCAATCAGAGACTGACGAAAATCACTTTCACTGAAAGGGGTTTCCAAGCTTACAAAAAACTAGGAGTTTCCTGAAATCTCAACAAACATCTTTTCACCCAGGCTTGATGATACTTTCAGGTAATGATCAGTACACCAAACCCACTTTGCTCACCAAATTTTGCTGTTCTAGATTAAACTGGTCGTTTGCAGTATCTCTTTTTATTTTTAGGTTTCACTCTGTTTTCTTTAATATGGATACATGCAGTTGGAACTCTAAATCAAACAAGGATTGTGCTAGCTCTTTGAAACTTTGCACAAGAAAGTCGTTTCAAGTTATATCTTTATGGTTAGTTTCTTATTGATGTAGCTTCAAGCAGAGACTGACGAAAATCACACTCTTTGAAGAGGGTTGCCGAGCTTCCATAAAACTACGAGTTTCCTGAAATCTCAGCAAAAATTTTTTCACCCAATCTTGATGATACTTTTAGGTAATGATCAGTACACAAATCACAGTTGACTCATTAAATTTTGTTCTTCTAGGTTAAACCGTTCGTTTGCAGTAACAGTTTTCATTTTCAGGTTTCACTCTGTTTTTTTCAATATGGATACAATCAGTTGGAACTATAAATCAAATACGATTTGTGCTACCTCTTTGAAACTTGGCACAAGAAAGTAGTTTTAAGTTCTATCTTTATGGTTTGTATTCTATTGATGTAGCCCCAAGCAGACTTACAAAAATCACTTTCATTGAAAGGGTTGCATACATTCCAAAAAACTACGAATTTCCTGAAATATCAGCAAACATTTTTTCACCCAATCTTGATTATACTTTCAGGTAATGATCAGTACACCAATCCCAATTTGCTCACCAAATTTCGTTCTAGTAGGCTGAACCGTTCATTTGCAGTAAACGTTTTCATTTTTAGGTTTCACTCAGTTTTCTTCAATATGGATACATGCAGTTGGAACTCTAAATAAAACACGGTTTGTGCTATCTCTTTGAAACATGGCACAATAAAGTAGTCTCAAGTTCTATCTTTATGGTTTGTTTTCTATTGATGTAGCCCCAAGCAGAGACTTACGAAAATCACTTTCTTTGAAGGAGGTGGACAAGCTTCCAAAAAACTACTTGTTTCCTGAAATTTCAGCAACATTTTTTCACCCAATCTTGATGATACTTTCAGATTATGATCAGTCCACCAATCCCACATGGCTCACCAAATTTCGTTCTTCTACGTTAAAACGTTCGTTTGCAGTAACCGTTTTCATTTTTAGGTTTCACTCTGTTTTCTTCAGTATGGATACATGCAGTTGGAACTCTAAATCCAACACGGTTTGTGCTAGCTGTTTGAAACATGGCACAAGAAAGTAGGTTAAAGTTCCATCTTTATGGTTTGTTTCCTATTGATGTAGACCAAAGCAGAGACTGACGAAAATCACTTTCATTGATAGGGGTTTTCTACCTTCAAAAAAACTAAGAGTTTCCTGAAATCTCAGCAAACATTTTTTTTACCCAATCTTGATGATACTTTCAGGTAATGACAAGTACACCAATGCCACTTGGCTCACCAAATTTCGTTCTTCTAGGTTAAACCGTTTTTTTGCAGTAACCATTTTCATTTTTAGGTTTCAATCTCTTTTCTCCTATACTGATACATGTATTTGGAACATTAAAACAAACACGGTTTGTGCTAGCTCTTTGAAACATGGCACATGAAAGTAGTTTTAAGTTTTATCTTTATGGTTTGTTTCCTATTGATGTAGCCCCAAGCAGAGACTGACGAAAATCACTTTCATTGAAAGGGGTTGCCTACATTCCAAAACATTACGAGTTTCCTGAAATCTGAGCAAATATATTTTCACCCAATCTTGATGATACTTTCAGGTAATGATCAGTACACCAATCCCACTTGGCTATCCAAATATCATTCTTCTAGGTTAAACCGTTCGTTTGCAGTAACCGTTTTCATTTTTAGGTTTCACTCTGTTTTCTTCAATTTGGATACATGCAGTTGGAACTCTAAATCAAACACGGTTATTTCTAGCTCTTTGAAACTTGGAACAAGAAGGTAGTTTCATTTTCTGTCTTTATGGTTTGTTTCCTATTGATGTAGCCCCAATCAGAGACTGACGAAAATCACTTTCACTGAAAGGGGTTGCCAAGCTTCCAAAAAACTAGGAGTTTCCTGAAATCTCAACAAACATTTTATCACCCAGTCTTGATGATACTTTCAGGTAATGATCAGTACACCAATCCCACTTGGCTCACCAAATTTGTTCTTGTAGGTTAAACCGTTCGTTTTCAGTAAACGTTTTCATTTTTAGGTTTCACTCTGTTTTCTTCAATATGGTACATGCAGGTGGAACTCTAAATCAAACACGGTTTGTGCTAGCTCTTAGAAACTTGGCACAAGAAAGTAGTTTCAACTTGTATCTTTATTGTTTGTTTCCTATTTATGTAGCCCCAAGCAGAGACTGACAAAAATCACTTTCTTTGAAGAGGTTGCCAAGCTTCCGAATAAAGACGAGTTTCCTGAAATCTCAGCAATATTTTTTTCAACCAATCTTGATGATAGTTTCAGGTAATAATCAGAATACCAATCCTACTTAGCTAAGCAAATTGCGTTCTTCTAGGGTAAACCGTTCGTTTGCAGTAACCGTTTTCATTTTTAGGTTTCACTCTGTTTTCTTCAATATGGATACATGAAGTTGCAACTCTAAATCAAACACGGTTTGTGCTAGCTCTTTGAAACTTGGCACAAAAATGTAGTTTCAAGTTCTAACTTTATGGTTTGTTTACTATTGGTGTAGCCCCAATCAGAGACTGACGAACATCACTTTCACTGAAAGGGGTTGGCAAACTTCTAAAAAACTAGAGGTTTCCTGAAATCTCAACAAACATTTTTTCACCCAGTCTTGATGATACTTTCAGGTAATGATCAGTACACCAAACCCACTCGGCTCACCAAATTTCGTTGTTCTAGGTTAAACCGTTCCTTTGCAGTATCTTTTTTTATTTTTAGGTTTCATTCTGTTTTCTTCAATATGGATACATGCAGTTGGACCTCTAAATCAAACAAGGATTGTGCTAGCTCTTTGAAACTTGGCACAAGAAAGTAGTTTTAAGTTATATCTTTATGGTTTGTTTCCTATTGATGTAGCCCCAAGAAGAGACTGACGAAAATCACATTCATGGAAAGGGGTTGCCAAGCTTTCAAAAAACTACGAATTTCCTGAAATTTCAGCAAAAATTTTGTCACACAATCTTGATTATACTTTCAGTTAATGATCAGTACACCAATCCCACTTAGCTCACCAAATTTCGTTCTTCTAGGTTAAACCGTTCGTTTGCAGTAACCGTTTTCATTTTTAGGTTTCACTCTGTTTTCTTCAATATGGACACATGCAGTTGAAACACTACATCAAACACGGTTTGTGCTAGCTCTTTGAAACTTGGAGGATATACTAGTTATACGTTCTATCTCTATGGTTTGTTTCGTATTGATGTAGTCCTAAGCAGAATCTGATGAAAATCACTTTCACTGAAAGGGTTTGCCAAGGTTCCAAAAAACTACGAGTTTCCTGAAATCACAACAAACATTTTTTCACCCAATCTTCATGATACTTTCAGGTAATGATCAGTAAAACAATCCCACTTTGCTCACCAAATTTTGTTCTTCTAGGTTAAACCATTCGTTTCCAGTAACCATTTTCATTTTTAGGTTTCACTCTGTTCTCTTCAATATGGATACATGCCCTTGGAACTCTAAGTCAAATACGGTTTGTGCTAGCTCTGTGAAACGTGGCAGTATATAGTAGTTTTACATTCTATCTCTATGGTTTATTTCGTATTGATGTAGTGCCAAGAAGAGACTGACGAAAAACACTTTCATTGAAAGGGTTTGCCTACCTTCCAAAACATTACGAGTTTCCTGAAATCTCACCAAACATATTTTCACCCAATCTTGATAATACCTTAAGGTAAAGATCAGTACACCAATCCCACTTGACTCACCAAATTTCGTTCTTCTAGGTTAAACCGTTCGTTTTCAGTAACTGTTTTCATTTTTAGGTTTCACTCTGTTATCTTCAATATGGATACATGCAGGTGAAACTCTAAATCAAACACGGTTGGTGCTAGCTCTTTGAAACTTAGCACAAGAAAGTAGTTTCAAGTTCTATCTTTCTGGTTTGTTTCCTATTGATGTAGCCCCAAGCAGAAACTGAAAAAAATTACTTTTTTTAAAGAGGGTTGCCAAGCTTCCAAAAAACTACGAGTTTCCTGAAATTTCAGCAACATTTTTTCACCCAATCTTGATGATACTTTCAGGTAATGATCAGTACACCTATCTCACTTGGCTCACCAAATTTCGTTCTTCAAGGTTAATCCGTTCGTTTGCAGTAATTTTTTTCATTTTTAGGTTTCACTCATTTTTCTTCAATATGGATACATGCATTTGGAACTCTAAATAAAACACGGTTTGTGCTAGCTTTCTGAAACTTTGCACTAGAAAGTATTTTCAAGTTATATATTTATGGTTTGTTTCCTATTGATGTAGCCCCAAGCATAGACTGACGAAAATCACATTCATGGAAAGGGGTTGCAAAGCTTCCAAAAAACTACGAGTTTCCTGAAATCTCAGCAAAAATTTTTTCACCCAGTCTTGATGATACTTTCAGGTAATGATCAGTACACCAATCCCAGTTGGCTCACCAAATTTTTTTTTCTAGGTTAAACCGTTCGTTTGCAGGAACCATTTTCATTTTTACGTTTCACTCTTTTTTCTTCAATATAGATACATGCATTTGGAAGTCTATTCAAACATGGTTTGTGCTAGCTGTTTTAAACTTGGAAGAATATAGTAGTTTTACGTTCTATTTCTATGGTTTGTTTCATATTGATGTAGCCCCAAGAAGAGACTGACGAAAATTACATTCTTTAAAGAGGGTTGCCAAGCTGCCACAAAACTACGAGTTTCCTGAAATTTCAGCAACATTTTTTCACCCAATCTTGATGATACTTTCAGGTAATGATCAGTACACCAATCCCACTTGGCTCACCAAATTTCGTTCTTCTAGGTTAAACAGTTCTTTTGCAGTAACCCTTTTTATTTTTAGGTTTCACTCTGTTTTCTTCAAAATGGATACATGCAGTTGGAACACTAAATCAAACACGGTTTGTGCTAGCTCTAAGAAACTTTGCACAAGAGAGTATTTTCAAGTTGTATATTTATGGTTTCTTTTCTATTGATGTAGCCCCAAGCAGAGACTGACGAAAATAACTTTCATTGAAAGGGGTTCCATACCTTCCAAAAAAGTACGAGTTACCTGAAATCTCAGCAAACATTTTTTCACCAAATCTTGATGATACTTTCAGGTAATGATCAGTACACCAATCCCACTTGGCTCACCAAATTTCGTTCTTCTAGGTTAAATCGTTCTTTTGCAGTAACCGTTTTAATTTTTAGGTTTCACTCTGTTTTCTTCAATATGGATACATGCAGTTGGAACTCTAAATCAAACACGGTTTGTGCTAGCTCTTTGAAACTTGGCACAAGAAAGTAGTTTTAAGTTCTATCTTTATGGTTTGTTTCCTTTTGATGTAGCCCCAAGAAGAGATTGAAGAAAATGCCTTTCATGGATAGGGGTTGCCAAGCATCCAAAAAATTACGAGTTTCCTTAAATATCAGCAACATTTTTCACCCAATCTTGATGATACTTTCAGGTAATGATCAGTACACCAATCCCACTTGGCTCACCAAATTTCGTTCTTCTAGGTTAAACCGTTCTTTTGCAGTAACCGTTTTCATTTTTAGGTTTCACTCTGTTTTTTTCAATATGGATACATGCACTTGGAACTCTAAATGAAACACGGTTTGTGCTAGCTCTTTGAAACTTGGCAGAATATGGTAGTTTTACGTTCTATCTCTATGTTTTTTTTCGTATTGATGTAGTCCCAAGCAAAGACTGACGAAAATCACTTTGATTGATAGGGGTTGCCTACCTTCCAAAAAAGTACGAGTTTCCTGAAATCTCAGGAAACATTTTTTCACCCAAACTTGATGATACTTTTAGGTAATGATCAGTACACCAATCCCACTTGGCTCACCAAATTTCGTTCTTGTTAGGTAAACCGTGCATTTGCAGTAACCATTTTAATTTTTAGGTTTCACTCTGTTTTCTTCAATATGGATACATGCAGTTGGAACTCTAAATCAAACACGGTTTTAGCTAGCTCTTTGAAACTTGGCACAAGAAAGTAGTTTTAAGTTCTATCTTTATGGTTTGTTTCCTTTTGATGTAACCCGAAGCAGAGACTGACGAAAATTACTTTCATTAAAAGGGGTTGCCAAGCTTCCAAAATCCTACGATTTCCTGAAATCTCAGCAACATTTTTTCACCCAATTTTGATGATACTTTCAGGTAATGATCAGTACACCAATCCCACTTGGCTCACTAAAGTTCGTTCTTCTAGGTTAAACCGTTCATTTGCAGTAACTGTTTTCATTTTTAGGTTTCACTGTGTTTTCTTCAATATGGATACATACAGTTGGAACTCTAAATAAAACACGGTTTTTGCTAGCTCTTTGAAACTCGGCACAATATAGTAGTTTCAAGTTCTATCTTTATGATTTGTTTCCTATTGATGTAGCCCCAAGAAGAGACTGAAGAAAATCACTTTCATTGAAAAAGGTTGCCAAGCTTCCAAAAAACTATGAGTTTCCTGAAATCTCAGCAAACATTTTTTCAGCTAATCTTGATGATACTTTCAGGTAATGATCAGTACACCAATCCCACTTGGCTCACCAAATTTTGTTCTTTTAGGTTAAACCGTTCATTTGCAGTAACCGTATTCATTTTCAGGTTTCACTCTGTTTTCTTCAATATGGATACATGCATTTGGAACTCTAAATTAAACACGGTTTGTGCTAGCTCTTTGAAACATGTCACAAAAAAGTAGTTTCAAGTTTTTTCTTTATGGTTTGTTTCCTATTGATGTAGCGCGAAGCAGATACTGAAGAAAATCACTTTCTTTGAAAAAAGTTGCCAAGCTTCCAAAAACCTACGAGTTTCCTGAAATCTCAGCAACATTTTTTCACCCAATATTGATGTTACATTCAGCTAATGATCAGTAAACCAATCTCACTTGGCTCATCATATTTCTTTTTTCTAGGTTAAACCGTTCGTTTCCAGTAACCGTTTTCATTTTCAGGTTTCACTGGGTTTAATTTAATATGGATACATGCTGTTGGAACTCTAAATCAAAACGGTTTGAGGTAGCTGTTTGAAACTTGGCACAAGAAAGTAGTTTCAAGTTCAATCTTTATGGTTTGTTTCCTATTGATGTAGCCCCAAGAATAGACTGAAGAAAATAACTTTCATTGAAAGGGGTTGCCAAGCTTCCAAATAAATACGAGTTTCCTGAAATCTCAACTAACATCTTTTCACCCAATCTTGATGATACTTTCAGGTAATGATCAGTACACCAATCCCACTTGGCTCACCAAATTTCGTTCATCTAGGTTAAACCGTTCGTTTGTAGTAACCGTTTTCATTTTCAGGTTTCACTCTGGTTTTTTCAATATGGATACATGCATTTCTAACTCTAAATCAAACACGGTTTGTACTAGCTCTTTGAAACATGGCACAAGAAAGTAGTTTCAAGTTGTTTCTTTATGGTTTGTTTCCTATTGATGTAGCCCGAAGCAGATACTAAAGAAAATCCCTTTCATTGAAAAAGGTTGCCAAGCTTCCAAAAACCTACGAGTTTCCTGAAATCTCAGCAACATTTTTTCACCCAATATTGATGATACATTCAGCTAATGATCAGTAAACCAATCTCACTTGGCTCACCAAATTTCTTTTTTCTAGGTTAAACCGTTCGTTTCCAGTAAGCGTTTTCATTTTCAGGATTCACTGGGTGTTGAGAGCCACAGCCAAAGGGGCCCCAGCAAACTTCCAGCTGCCGTCTGATGATCCAGCTGCCAGCAAACTTCCAGTTGCCGGCTGATGATTGGCTCACAGTGGCCCCAGCAACATCTAGCTGATTGGCTCCTCTGCGGTGATGTTCATTGGGCTGTTTCCCTGCCCTTCAGACTGCCCGCTGATGATTGGCTCACAGCGGCCCCAGCAACATCTAGCTGATTGGCTCCTCCACGGAGCTGCTCATTGGGTGACTTTTTTGGCTCTGCTCCAGCTGCCAGCAAGCTTCAGACTGCCCCAGCAAATTCTAGCTGATTGGCTCCTCTGTGGTGATGTTCATTGGGTGACTTCTTTGGCTCTGCCCACGCAACCCAGCCAATCGGCCTCAAGAGCAGGAGGATTGTGGGAGGTTGAGAGGCTGGTGTGGGGGTGAGAGGTTTGTGGAAGCCGGTGGTGGCAGTTGGGCTCTGAGGGTTTTTCCCTGGAGCTGTTTTGTTTGGCGTTTGTAGTTCCAAAAATAAAGTTAGTTTCTTTTTGACAAGTGGCTCCTGATTTGTGCCAAGCCAGACTTCAGCAACTGGGTTTAATTCAATATGGATACATGCAGTTGGAACTCTAAATCAAAACGGTTTGAGGTAGCTCTTTGAAACTTGGCACAAGAAAGTAGTTTCAAGTTCAATCTTTATGGTTTGTTTCCTATTGATGTAGCCCCAAGAATAGACTGAAGAAAATAACTTTCATTGAAAGGGGTTGCCAAGCTTCCAAATAAATACGAGTTTCCTGAAATCTCAGCTAACATCTTTTCACCCAATCTTTATGATAATTTCAGGTAGTGATCAGTACACCAATATCACTTGGCTCACCAAATTTCGTTCTTCTAGGTAAAACCGTTCGCTTGCAGTAACCGTTTTCATTTTTAGGTTTCACTCTGTTTTCTTCAATATGGATACATGCAGTTGGAACTCTAAATCAAACACGGTTTGTGCTAGCTCTTTGAAACTTGTCAGAAGAGAGTAGTTTCAAGTTGTATCTTTATGGTTTGTTTCCTATTTATGTTGCCCAAAGCAGAGACTGACAAAAATCACTTTCATTAAAAGGGGTTGCCTACCTTCCAAAAAACTACAAGTTTCCTGAAATCTCAGCAAACATTTTTTCACCCAATCTTGATGATACTTTCAGGTAATGATCAGTACACAAATCCCACTTGGCTCATCAAATTTCGTTCTTCTATGTTAAACCGTTCGTTTGCAGTAACCGTTTTTATTTTTAGGTTTCACTCTGTTTTCTTCAATATGGATACATGCCCTTGGAACACTAAATCAAACACGGTTTGTGCCAGCTCTTTGAAACTTGACACAATAAAGTAGTTTCAAGTTCTGTCTTTATGGTTTGTTTCCTATTGATGTAGCCCCGATCAGAGACTGAGGAAAATCACTTTCATTGAAAGGGGTTGCCTAACTTTCAAAAAACTACGAGTTTCTTGAAATCTCCGCAAACATTTTTTTCAACCAAACTTGATGATACTTTCAGGTAGTGATCAGTACACCAATGCCACTTGGCTCACCAAATTTTGTACTTCTAGGTAAAACCGTTCGTTTGCAGTAACCGTTTTCAATTTTAGGTTTCACTCTGTTTTCTTCAATATGGATACATGCAGTTGGAACTCTAAATCAAACTTGGTTTGTGCTACCTTTTTGTAACCTGGAACAAGAATGTAGTTTCAAGTTGTACCTTTATAGTTTGTTTCCTATTGATGTAGCCCAAAAGAGATACTGAATAAAATCACTTTCATTGAAAGGGGTTGCCAAGCTTCCAAAAAACTACGAGTGTCCTGAAATCTCAGCAAATATTTTTTCACCGAATCTTGATCATATTTCCAGGTAATGATCAGTATAACAATCCCACTGGGCTACCAAATTTCGTTCTTCTAGGTTAAAAAGTTCGTTTGCAGTAACCATTTTGATTTTTATGTTTCACTCTGTTTTCTTCAATATGGATACATGCAGTTGGAATTCTAAATCCAACACAGTTTGTGCTAGCACTTTGAAACGTGGCACAATAAAGTAGTTTCAAGTTCTATCTTTATGGTTTGTTTCCTATTGATGTAGCCCAAAGAAGAGACTGAAGAAAATCACTTTCATTGAAAAAGGTTGCCAAGCTTCCAAAAAACTACGAGTTTTCTGAAATCTCAGTAAAATTTTTCCAGCTAATCTTGATGATACTTTCAGGAAATGATCAGTACAGCAATCCCACTTGTCTCTCCAAATTTCTATCTTCTAAGTTAAAACCTGCGTTTGCAGTAACCATTTCATTTTCATTGAAAGGGGTTGCCTACCTTCCAAAAAACTACGAGTTTCCTGAAATCTCAGCAAACATATTTTCACCCAATCTTGATGATACTTTCAGGTAATGATCAGTACACCAATCCCACTTTGCTCACCAAATTTCGTTCTTCTTGGTTAAGCCGTTCGTTTGCAGTAACCATTTTCATTTTTAGGTTTCACTCTGTTTTCTTCAATATGGATACATGCAGTTGGAACTCTAAATCCAACACGGTGTGTGCTAGCACTTTGAAACTTGGCACAAGAAAGTTGTTTCAAGTTGTATCTTTGTGGTTTGTTTCCTATTGATGCAGACCCAAGTACAGACTGAGGAAAATCACTTTAATTGAAAGGGGTTGCCTACATTCCAAAAAACTATGAGTTTCCTGAAATCTCAGCAAACATTCTTTCACCCAATCTTGATGATACTTTCATGTAATGATGAGTACACCAATCCCACTTGGCTCAGCAAATTTTGTTCTTCTAGGTTAAACCGTTCGTTTGCAATAACCGTTTTCATTTTCAGGTTTCACTCTGTTTTTTCAATATGGATACATGCAGTTGGAACTCTAAATCCAACACGGTGTGTGCTAGCACTTTGAAACTTGGCACAAGAAAGTTGTTTCAAGTTGTATCTTTATGGTTTGTTTCCTATTGATGCAGACCCAAGCACAGACTGAGGAAAATCAATTTAATTGAAAGGGGTTGCCTACCTTCCAAAAAACTATGAGTTTCCTGAAATCTCAGCAAACATTCTTTCACCCAATCTTGATGATACTTTCAGGTAATGATGAGTACACCAATCCCACTTGGCTCAGCAAATTTTGTTCTTCTAGGTTAAACCGTTCGTTTGTCATAACAGTTTTCATTTTCAGGTTTCACTCTGTTTTATCAATATGGATATTTGCAGTTGGAACTCTAAAAAAACAAGATTTGTGCTACCTCTTTGAAACGTGGCACAAGAAAGTAGTTTTAAGTTTTATCTTTATGGATTGTTTCCTATTGATTCAGCCCGAGGAAGACACTGAAGAAAATCACTTTAATTGAAAGGGGTTGGCAAGCTTCCAAAAACCTACGAGTTTCCTGAAATCTCAGCAAATATTTTTCACCCAATCTTGATGATACTTTCAGGTAATGATCAGTACACCAATCCAACTTCGGTCACCAAATTTTTTTTCTTCTAGGTTAAACTGTTTGTTGGCAGTAACCGTTTTCATTTTTAGGTTTCACTCTGTTTTCTTCAATATGGATACATGCAGTTGGAACTCTAAATCAAACACGGTTTATGCTAGCTCTTTGAAACTTGGCACAATATAGGAGTTTTACGTTCTATCTCTATGGTTTGTTTCCTATTGATGTAGTCCCAAGGAGAGAATGACGAAAATCACTTTCATTGAAAGGGGTTGCCTACCTTCCAAAAAACTACGAGTTAACTGAAATCTCAGCAAACATTTTTTCACCCAATCTTGATGTTACTTTCAGGTAATGATCAGTACACCAATCCAACTTGGCTCACCAAATTTCGATTTTCTAGGTTAAACAGTTCGTTTGCAGTAACCGTTTTCATTTTTCGGTTTCACTCTGTTTTCTTCAATATGGATACACGTAGTTGGAACTCTAAATCAAACACGGTTTGTGCTAGCTCTTTGAAATTTGGAACAAGAAAGTAGTATCAAGTTATATCTTTATGGTTTGTTTCCTATTGATGTAGCCCCAGTCAGAGACTGACGAAAATCCCTTTCACTGAAAGGGGGTGCCAAGCTTTTAAAAAAAACTACGAGTTTCCTGAAATATCAACAAACATTTTTTCACCCAGTCTTGATGATACTTTCAGGTAATGGTCAGTACACCAAACCCACTTGGATCTCCAAATTTCGTTCTTTTAGATTAAACTGTTAGTTTGCAGTAACCCTTTATATTTTTAGGTTTCACTCTGTTTTTTTCAATAGGTATACATGCATTTGGAACTCTAAATCAAACATGGTTTGTGGTATCTCTTTGAAACGTGGCAGAATATAGTAGTTTTACGTACTACCTCTATGGTTTGTTTCATATTGATGTAGTCCCAAGCAGAGACTGATGAAAATAACTTTAATTGAAAGGGGTTACCTACCTTCCAGAAAAGTACGAGTTTCCTGAAATCTCAGCAAACATTTTTTCACCCAATATTGATCATACTTTCAGGTAATGATCAGTACACCAATCTTACTTGGCTCACCAAATTTCGTTCTTCTAGGTTAATCCGTTCATTGGCAGTAACCGTTTTCATTTTTAGGTTTCACTCTTTTTCTTCAATATGGATACATCCAGTTGGAACTCTAAATCAAAAACGGTTTGTGCTAGGTCTTTGAAACGTGGCACAAGAAAGTAGTTTCAAGTTGTATCTTTATGGTTTGTTTCCTATTTATGTAGCCCAAAGCAGAGACTGAAGAAAATAACTTTCATTGAAAGGGGTTTCCTACCTTTCAAAAAAGTACGAGTTTCCTGAAATCTCAGCAAACATTTTTTCACCCAATCTTTATCATACTTTCAGGTAATGATCAGTACACCAATCCCAAATTTCGTTCTTCTAGGTTAAATCGTTCTTTTGCAGTAACCGTTTTCATTTTTAGGTTTCACTCTGTTTTCTTCAATATGGATACATGCAGTTGGTACTCTAAATCAAACACGGTTTGTGCTAGCTCTTTGAAACTTGGCACAAGAAAGTAGTTTCAAGTTGCATCTTTATGGTTTGTTTCCTATAAATGTAGCCCCAAGCAGAGACTGACGAAAATCACTTTAATGGAAAGGGGTTGCCAATAATCCAAAAAATTACGAGTTCCTGAAATCTCAGCTAACATTTTTTCACCCAATCTTGATGATACTTTCAAGTAATGATCAGTACACATATCCTACTTGGCTCACCAAATTTCGTTCTTCTAGGTTAAACCTTTCGTTTGCAGTAACCATTTTAATTTTTAGGTTTCACTCTGTTTTCTTCAATATGGATACATGCAGTTGAAACTCTAAATCAAACACACGGTTTGTGCTAGCTCTTTGCAACTTGGCACAATAAATTAGTTTCAAGTTCTATCTTTATGGTTTGTTTTCTATTGATGTAGCCTCAAGCAGAGACTGACGAAAATAACTTTCATTGAAAGGGGTTGCCTACGTTCCAAAAAACTACGAGTTTCCTGAAATCTCAGAAAACATTTTTTCACCCAATCTTGATGATACTGTCAGGTTATGATCAGTACAACAATTCTACTTGGCTTACCATATTTCGTACTTCTAGGTTAAACCGATCGTTTGCAGTAACCGTTTTCATTTTAGGTTTCACTCTGTTTTCTTCAATATGGATACATTCAGTTGGAACTCTAAATCAAACACGGTTTGTGCTAGCTATTTGAAACTTGGCACAAGAAAGTAGTTTCAAGTTCTATCTTTAAGGTTTGTTTCCTTTTGATGTAGCCCCAAGCAGAGACTGACGAAAATCACTTTCTTTAAAGAGGGTTGCCAAGCGTCCAAAAAACTACGAGTTTTCTGAAATTTCAGCAACATTTTTTCACCCAATCTTGATGATACTTTCAGGTAATGATCAGTACACCTATCTCACTTGGCTCACCAAATTTCGTTCTTTAAGGTTAATCCGTTCGTTTGCAGTAATTTTTTTCATTTTTAGGTTTCACTCATTTTTCTTCAATATGGATACATGCATTAGGAACTCTAAATCAAACACGGTTTGTGCTAGGTCGTTGAAACTTTACACAAGAAAGTAGTTTCAAGTTATATCTTTATGGTTTGTTTCCTATTAATGTAGCCCCAAGCATAGACTGACGAAAATCACATTCATGGAAAGGGGTTGCAAAGCTTCAAAAAAACTACGAGTTTCCTGAAATCTCAGCAAAAATTTTTTCACCCAATCTTGATGATACTTTCAGGTAATGATAAGTACAACAATCCCACTTGGCTCACCAAATTTTGTTCTTCTAGGTTAAACCGTTCGTTTGCAGTAACCGTTTTTATTTTTAGGTTTCACTCTTTTTTCTTCAATATGAATACATGCATTTGGAACTCTAAATCAAACACCGTTTGTGCTAGCTGTTTGAAACTTGGCAGAATATAGTAGTTTTACGTTCTATCTCTATGTTTTGTTTCATATTGATGTAGCCCCAAGACGAGACTGACAAAAATTACATTCTTTGAAGAGGGTTGCCAAGCTTCCAAAAAACTACGAGTTTCCTGAAATTTCAGCAACATTTTTTCACCCAATCATGATGATACTTTCAGGTAATGATCAGTACACAAATCGCACTTGGCTCACCAATTTTCGTTCTTCTAGGTTAAACCGTTCGTTTGCAGTAACCGTTTTCATTTTTAGGTTTCACCCTGTTTTCTTCAAAATGGATACATGCAGTTGGAACTCTAAATCAAACAAGGTTTGTGCTAGCTCTTTGAAACTTGGCACAAGAAAGTATTTTCAATCTCTATCTTTATGATTTGTTTCCTACTGATGTAGCCCCAAGCAGAGACTGAAGAAAATCACTTTCATTGAAAGGAGTTGCCAAGCTTCCAAAAAACTACGAATTTCCTGAAATCTCTGCAAATATTTTTTCACCCAACCTTGATGATACTTTCAGGTAATGATCAGTACACCAATCCCACTTGGCTCACCAAATTTTGTTCTTTTAGGTTAAACCGATCGTTTCAGTAACCGTTTTTATTTTTAGGTTTCACTCTGTTTTCTTCAATATGGATATATGTATTTGGAACTCTAAATCAAACACGGTTTGTGCTAGGTCTTTGAAGCATGGCACAAGAAAGTAGTTTCAAGTTCTATCTTTATGGTTTGTTTCCTGATGATATAGCCCCAAGCAGAGACTGACGAAAACAACTTTCATTGAAAGGGGTTGCCTACCTTCCAAAACATTAAAAGTTTCCTGAAATCTTAGCAAACATTTTTTTACTCAATCTTGGTGACAGTTTCAGGTAATGATCAGTACACCAATCCGAATTGGCTCACCAAGTTTCGTTCTTCTAGGTTAAACCGTTTGTTTGCAGTAAACATTTTCAAATTTAGGTTTCACTCTGTTTTCTTCAATATCTATGCATGGAGTTGGAACTCTAAATCAAACACGTTTTGTGCTAGCTCTTTGAAACTTGGCACAAGAAAGTCGTTTCAAGTTGTATCTTTATGGTTTGTTTCCTATTGATGTAGCCCCAAGCAGAGACTGAAGAAAATCACTTTCTTTGAAAGGGGTTGCCAAGCTTCCAAAAAACTACGAGTTTCCTGAAATTTCAGCAACATTTTTTCACCCAATCTTAATGATACTTTCAGGTAATTATCAGTACAACAATCCCACTTGGCTCACCAAATTTTGTTCTTCTAGGTTAAACCGTTCGTTTGCAGTAACCGTTTTCATTTTTAGGTTTCACTGTGTTTTCTTCAATATGGATACATGCAGTTGGAACTCTAAATCAATCACGGTTTGTGCTAGCTCTTTGAAACTTGGCACAAGAAAGTAGTTTCAAATTGTGTCTTTATGGTTTGTTTCTTTTTGATGTAGCCCCAAGCAGAGACTGAAGAAAATCACTTTCATTGAAAGGTTTTGCCTACCTTCCAAAAAACTACGAGTTTGCTGAAATCTCAGAAAACACTTTTTCACTCAATCTTGATGATATTCTCAGGTAATGATGAGTACACCAATACAACTTGGCTAACCAAATTTCGTTTTTCTACGTTAAACCATTCGTTTGCAGTAACCGTTTTCATTTTTAGGTTTCACTCTGTTTTCTTCAATGTGGATACATGCAGTTGGAACTCTAAATCAAACACGGTTTTAGCTAGCTCTTTGAAACTTGGCACAAGAAAATAGTTTCAAGTTCTATCTTTGTGGTTTGTTTCCTATTGATGTAGCCCCAAGCAGAGACTGATGAAAATCACTTTCATTGAAACGGGTCGCCAAGCTTCTAAAAAATACGAGTTTTCTAAAATCTCAGCAACATTTTTTCACCCAATCTTGGTGATACATTCAGGTAATGATCAGTACACCAATCCCACTTGGCTCACCAAAATTCGTTCTTCTAGGTTAATCCGTTCGTTTGCAGTAACCTTTTTCATTTTTAGGTTTCACTCTGTTTTCTTCAATATGGATAAATGCTTTTGGAACTCTAAATCAAACACGGATTGTGCTAGCTCTTTGAAGCTGGGCACAATATAGTAGTTTTACGTTCTATCTTTATGGTTTTTTTCCGATTGATGTAGCCCAAATCAGAGACTGACGAAAATCTCTTTCATTGAAAGGGGTTGGCTACCTTTCTAAAAACTACGAGTTTCCTGAAATCTCAGCAAACATTTTTTCACCCAATCTTGATGATAGTTTCAGGTAATGATCAGTACACCAATCCCACTTGGCTCAACAAATTTCTTTTTTCTAGGTTAAACCGTTCGTTTGCAGTAACCGTTTTCATTTTTAGGTATCACTCATTTTTCTTCAATGTGGATACATTCCGTTGGAACTCTAAATCAAACAAGGTTTGTGCTAGCTCTTTGAAACTTCGCACAATATAGGAGTTTCATGTTGTGTCTTTATGATTTGTTTCCTATTGATGTAGCCCAAAGCAGAGACTGACGGAAATCACTTTCATTTAAAGGGGTTGCCTACCTTCTAAAAAACTACGAGGTTTCTGAAATCTCAGCAAACATTTTTTTACCCAATCTTGATGATACTTTCATGTAATGATCAGTACTCCAATCCCACTTGGCTCACCAAATTTCATTCTTCTAGGTTAAACCATTCGTTTGCAGTAACCGTTTTCATTTTTAGGTTCCCCTCTATTTTCTTCAATATGGATACATGCAGTTGGATCTATAAATCAAACACGGTTTGTGTAGCTCTTTGAAACTTGGCACAAGAAAGTAGTTTTAAGTTCTACCTTTATGGTTTGTTTCCTATTGATGTAGCCCCAATCAGAGACTGACGAAAATCACTTTCATGGAAAAAGGTTGCTTACCTTCCAAAAAACTAAGAGTTTTCTGAAATCTCAGCAAACATTTTTTTACCCAATCTTGATGATACTTTCAGGTAATGATCACTACACCAATCCCACTTCGCTCACCAAATTTCGTTCTTCTAGGTTAATCCTTTCGTTTGCATTAACCCGTTTTCATTTTTAGGTTTCAATCTGTTTTCTTTTATATGGATACATGTATTTGGAACTCTAAAACAAAGACGGTTTTTGCTAGGTCGTTGAAACATGGCACAAATAAGGAGTTTCAAGTTCTATCTTTATGGTTTGTTTTCTATTGATGTAGCCCCAATCAGAGACTGACGAAAATCACTTTCATTGAAAGGTTTTGCCAAGCATCCAATAAACTACGAGTTTCCTGAAATGTCAGCAAACATTTTTCACCCAGTCTTGATGATACTTTCAGGTAATGATCAGTACACCAATCCCACTTGGCTCACCACATTTCATTCTTTTATTTTAAACCGTTCGTTTGCAGTAACCCTTTTTATTTTTAGGTTTCACTCTGTTTTCCTCAATATGGATACATGCATTTGGAACTCTAAATCAAACACGGTTTGTGCTAGCTCTTTAAAACTTTGTTACAAGAAAGTAGTTTCAAGTTGAATCCTTATGGTTTCTTTCCTATTCATGTAGCCCCAAGCAAAGACTGATGAAAATCACTTCCATGGAAAGGGGTTGCCAAGCTTCCAAAAAAACTATGAGTTTCCTGAAATCTCAGAAATATTTATTCACCCAATCTTGGTGATACTTTAAGGTAATGATCAGTACACCAATCCCACTTGGCTCACCAAATTTTGTTTTCTAGGTTAAACCTTTCATTTGCAATAACCGTTTTTTATTTTTAGGTTTCACTCTGTTTTCTTCAATGTGGATACATGCATTTGCAACTCTAAATAAAACACGGTTTGGGCTAGCTCTTTGATACTTGGCACAAGAAAGTAGTTTCAAGTTCTATCTTCATGGTTCGTTTCCTATTGATATAGCCCCAAGCAGAGACTGAAGAAAATCACTTTCTTTGAAAGGGGTTGCAAAACTTCTAAAAAACTACGAGTTTCCTGAAATTTCAGCAACATTTTTCACCCAATCTTAATGATACATTCAGGTAATGATCAGTACACCAATCCCACTTGGGTCACCAAATTTCGTTCTTCTTGGTTAAACAGTTTGTTTGCAGTAACCGTTTTCATTTTTAGGTTTCAATCTGTTTTCTCCTACATGGATAGTTGTATTTGGAACTCTAAAACAAACACGGTTTGTGCTAGCTTTTTGATAGTTGGCACAATAAAGTAGTTTCAAGTTCTATCTTTATAATTTGTTTCCTATTGATGTAGCCCCAATCAGAGACTGACGAAAATCACTTTCATTGAAAGGGGTTGCCTACCTACCTGAAACACTACCAGTTTCCTGAAATCTCAGCAAACATTTTTTCACCCAGTCTTGATGGTACTTTAAGGTAATGATCAGTACACCAATCGCACTTTGGCTCACCAAATTTCTTTCTTCTAGGTTAAACAGTTTGTTTGCAGTAACCGTTTTCATTTTTAGGTTTCACTCTGTTTTCTTCAATATTGATACATGGCATTTGGAACTCTAAATCAAACACGGATTGTGCTAGCTCTTTAAAACTTGGTAAAATATGGTAGTTTTAAATCTATCTTTATGGTTAGTTTCCTATTGATGTAGTCCCAAGAAGAGACTGAGGAAAATCACTTTCATTGAAAGGGGTTGTCAAGCTTTCAAAAAACTACGATTTTCCTGAAATCTCAGCAACACTTTTTCACCCAATCTTGATGATACTTTCAGGTAATGATCAGTACACCAATCCCACTTGGCTCACCAAATTTTGTCCTTCTAGGTTAAACCGTTCGTTTGCAGTAACCATTTTCATTTTTAGGTTTCACTCTGTTTTCTTCAATATGGATATAGTTAGGAACTCTAAATCAAACACGATTTGTGCTAGCTCTTTAAAACTTGGCACAATAAAGCAGTTTCACGTTGTATCTTTATGGTTCGTTTCCTATTGATGTAGCCCCAAGCAGAGACTGATGAAAATCACTTTCATTGAAAGGGGTTGCCTACCTACCAAAAAACTTCGAGTTTCCTGAAATCTCAGCAAACATTTTTTCACCCAATCTTGATGATACTTCCAGGTAATGATCAGTACACCAATCTCACTTGGCTCACAAAATCTCGTTTTTCTAGGTTAAACCGTTCCTTTGCAGAAACCGTTTTCATTTTTAGGTTTCACTCTGTTTTCTTCAATATAGATACATGCAGTTGGAACTCTAAATTAAACAGGGTTTGTGCTAGCTCTTTGAAACTTGGCACAAGAAATTAGTTTCAAGTTCTCTCGTTATGATTTGTTTCCTGTTGATGTAGCCCCAATCAGAGACTGACAATAATTACTTTCATTGAAATGGGTTGCATACCATCTAAAAACTACGAGTTTCCTGAAAAATCAGCAAACATTTTTTCACCCAATCTTGATGATACTTTCAGGTAATGATCAATACACCAGTCCCACTTTGGTCACCAAATTTTGTTCTTCTAGGTTAAACCGTTCGCTTGCAGTAACCGTTTTCGTTTTTAGGTTTCACTCTGTTTTCTTCAATATGGATACATGCAGTTGGAACTCTAAATCAAAACGGTTGGTGCTAGCTCTTTGAAACTTGGCACAAGAAAGTAGTTTCAAGTTCTATCTTTTATGGTTTTTTTCCTATTGATGTAGCCCCAAGCAGAGAGTGACGAAAATCACTTTCCTTGAAAGGGGTTGCCTACCTTAAAAAATAAAAAAAACGAGTTTCCTGAAATATCAGCATTATTTTTTCACCCAATCTTGATGGTACTGTCAGGTAATATTCAGTAAAACAATCCCACTTGGCTCACCATATTTCTTTCTTCTATGTTAAACCGTCTTTTTGAAGTAACCGTTTTCATTTTTAGGTTTCAATCTGTTTACTCCAATTTAGATACATGCATTTGCAACTCTAAATCAAACACGGTTTCTGCTAGCTCTTTGAACCTTGGCACAAAAAGTCGTTTCAAGTTCTATCTCTATGGTTTGTTGCTATTGATGTAGCCCCATGCAGAGAGTGACAAAAATCACTTTCGGTGAAAGGGTTTGCCAAGCTTCTAAAAAACTACAAGTTTCCTGAAACCTCAGCAAACATTTTTTCACTCAATCTTAATGATAATTTCAGGTAATTATCAGTAGACCAATCCTACTTGGCTCGCCATATTTCTTTCTTCTGGGTTAAACCGTTCATTTGCAGTAACCGTTTTCATTTTTAGGTTTCACTCTGTTTTTCTTCAATATAGATACATGCAGTTGGAACTCAGAGTAAAACCACGGTTGTGCTAGCTCTTTGAAACTTAGCACAAGAAAGTAGTTTCAAGTTGTATCTTTATGGTTTGTTTTTTAATGATGTTGCCAAAAACAGTGAGTGACGAAAATCACTTTCATTGAAAGGTGTTGTCAAGCTTTTAAAAAACTACGAATTTCCCGAAATCTCAGCTACATTTTTCACCCAATCTCGATGGTACTTTCAGGTAATGATCAGTACAACAATCCAACTTGAATCACCGTATTTCTTTCTTCTATGTTAAACAGTTCGTTTGCAGTAACCGTTTTAATTTTTAGGTTTCAATCTGTTTTCTTCCTATATGGATACATGTATTTGAAACTCTAAATCAAACACGGTTTTTGCTAGCTTTTTGAAAATGGCCCAAAATGTAAATTCAAGTTCTCTCTTTATGGTTTGTTCCTATTGATGTATCCCCAAGCAGAGACTGACGAAAATCACTTTCATTGAAAGGGTTGCCTACCTTCCAAACAACTAGGAGTTACCTGAAATCTCAGCAAACTTTTTTTCACCCAATCTTGATGATACATTCAGGTAATGATCAGTACACCAATCCCACTTGGCTCACCAAATTTCGTTCTTCTAGGTTAAACTGTTCGTTTGCAGTAAACGTTTTCATTTTTAGGTTTCACACTGTTTTCTTGAATATGGATACATGCAGTTGGAAGTCTAAATCAAACACGGTTTGTGCTAGCTCTTTGAAACTTGGCACAAAAGTAGTTTCCAGTTCTCTCTTATGGTTTGTTTCCTATTGATGTAGCCCCAAGCAGAGACTGACGAAAATCACTTTTATTGAAAGGGTTTGCCAAGCTTCCAAAAACTACGAGTTTCCTGAAATGGCAGCAAGCATTTATTCACCCAATCTTTGATGATACTTTCAGGTAATGATCAGTACACCAATCCCACATGGCAGACCAATTTTCGAACTCAAGGTTAAACCTTTCGTTTGCCATCACCGTTTCATTTTTAGGTTTCAATCTGTTTTCTCCTATATAGATACATGTATTGCAACTCTAAATCAAACACGGTTTGTTCTAGCTCTTTGAAACTTGGCACAAGAAAGTAGTTTCAAGTTCTATATTTATGGTTTGTTTTTCTATTGATGTAACCCCAAACAGAGACTGATGAAAATCACTTTCATTTGAAAGGGGTTGCCTACCTACCAAAAAACTTCGAGTTTCCTGAAATCTCAGCAAACATTTTTTCACCCAATCTTGATGATACTTTCAGGTAATGATCAGTACACCAATCACACTTGACTCACAAAATCTCGTTCTTCTCAGTTAAACCGTTCCTTTGCAGAAACCGTTTTCATTTTTAGGTTTCACTCTGTTTTCTTCAATATAGATACATGCAGTTGGAACTCTAAATCAAACAGGGTTTGTGCTAGCTCTTTGAAACTTGGCACAAGAAAGTAGTTTCAAGTTCTATCTTTATGATTTGTTTCCTATTGATGTAGCCCCAAGCAGAGACAGACAAAAATCACTTTCATTGAAAATGTTTGCCAATCTTCTAAAAAACTACGAGTTTCCTGAAATCTCAGCAACATTTTTTCAGTCAATCTTGATGATACTTTCACGTAATGATCAGTAAACCCAATCCCACTTGGCTCGCATATTACTTTCTTCTAGGTTAAACCGTTCGTTTGCAGTAACCGTTTTCATTTTTAGGTTTCACTCTGTTTTCTTCAACATGGATATATGCAGTTGGAACTATAAGTCAAACATGATTTGTGCTAGCTCTTTTAAAACTTGGCACAAGAAAGTAGTTTCAAGTTGTATCTTTATGGTTTTTTTCCTATTGACATAGCCCCAAGCAGAGACTTACGAAAATCACTTTCATTGAAAGAGGTTGCCAAGCTTTTAAAAAACTACGAGTTTCCTGAAATCTCATCAACATTTTTTCACCCATTCTTGATGGTACTTTCAGGTAATGATCAGTATAACAATCCAACTTGGCTCACCAAATTTCGTTTTTCTAAGTTAACCGTTCGTTTGCAGAAATCGTTTAAATTTTTAGGTTTCACTCTGTTTTCTTCAATATAGATACATGCAGTTGGAACTCTAAATCAAACAGGGTTTGTGCTAGCTCTTTGAAACTTGGCACAAGAAGGTAGTTTCAAGTTCTATCTTTATGGTTTGTTTCCTATTGATGTAGCCCCAAGCAGATACTGACAAAAATCACTTTCATTGAAAGGGTTTTCCAAGCTTCTAAAAAACTACGAGTTTCCTGAAATCTCAGCAAACATTTTTTCACTCAAACTTGATGATACTTTCAGGTAATAATCAGTATACCAATTCCACTTGGCTCGCCATATTTCTTTTTTCTAGGTTAAACCGTTCCTTTGCAGTAACTGTTTTCATTTTTAGGTTTCACTCTGTTTTCTTCAATATGGATACATGCAGTTGGAACTCTAAGTCAAACACGGTTTGTGGTAGCTCTTTGAAACTTGGAACAAGAAAGTAGTTTCAATTTCTATTTTTATGGTTTGTTTCCTATTGATGTAACACCAAGCAGAGACTGATGAAAATCACTTTCATTGAAAGGGTTAGCAAGATTCCAAAAAACTACGAGTTTCCTGAAATCTAAGCAACATTTTTTCACCCAATCTTGATGATAATTTCAGGTAATGATCAGTACACCAATCGCACTTGGCTCACCTAATTTTGTTCTTCTAGGTTAAACCGTTCGTTTGCAGTAACCGTTTTCATTTTTAGGTTTCACTGTGTTTTCTTCAATATGGATATATGCAAATGAAACTCTAAATCAAACACGGTTTATGCTAGTTCTTTGAAGCTTGGCACAAGAATGTAGTTTCAAGATGTATCTTTATGGTTCGTTTCCTATTGATGTAGCCCCAAGCAGAGAGTGACGAAAATCACTTTCATTGAAAGGGGTTGCCAAGCTTTTAAAAAAGTACCAGTTTCCTGAAATCTTAGCAACATTTTTTCACACAATCTTGATGATACTTTCAGGTAATGATCAGTACAACAATCCAACTTGGCTCACCATATTTCTTTCTTCTATGTTAAACCGTTCCTTTGTTGTAACCGTTTTCATTTTTAGGTTTCACTCTGTTTTCTTCAATATGGATACATGCAGTTGGAACTCTAAATCAAACATGGTTTGTGCTAGCTGTTTGAAACTTGGAACAAGAATGTAGTTTCAAGTTGTATCTTTGTGGTTTGTTTCCTATTGATTCAGCCCCAAGCAGAGACTGACGTAAATCACTTATATGCAAAGGGGTTGCCAAGCTTCCAAAAAACTAGGAGTTTCCTGAAATTTCAGCAAAAATTTTTTCACCCAATCTTGATGATACTTTCAGGTAATGATTAGGACTCCAATCCCACTTGGCTCACCAAATTTCGTTCTTCTAGGTTAAACCGTTCGTTTGCAGTAACCATTTTCATTTTAGGTTTCACTCTCTTTTCTTCAATATAGATACATGCAGTTGGAACTCTAAATCAAACACAGTTTGTGCTAGCTCTTTAAAACTTGGCACAAGAAATTAGGTTCAAATTCGATCTTTATGTTTTGTTTCCTATTGATGTTGCCCAAAGCAGAGTCTGACGAAAATCACTTTCATTGAAAGGGATTTCCAATCTTCCAAATAATTATGAGTTTCCTGAAGTCTCAGCAACATTTTTTCACATAATCTTGATGATACTTTCAGGTAATGATCAGTACACCAATACCACTTGGCTCACCAAATTTCGTTCTTCTAGGTTAAACTGTTCGTATGCAGTAACCGTTTTCATTTTTAGGTTTCACTCTGTTTTCTTCAATATGGATACATGCTGTTGGAACTCTAAATCAAACACGGTTTCTGCTAGCTCTTTGAAACTTGGCACAAGAATGTAGTTTCAAGT
This sequence comes from Ictidomys tridecemlineatus, assembly GCF_052094955.1. Classification (NCBI taxonomy): domain Eukaryota; kingdom Metazoa; phylum Chordata; class Mammalia; order Rodentia; family Sciuridae; genus Ictidomys; species Ictidomys tridecemlineatus. Next base: position 88,297 of record NW_027521073.1, on the reverse strand, counting down.
TCTATCATATGGTTTGTTTCCTATTGATGTAGACCCAAGCAGAGACTGAAGAAAATCACTTTCATTGAAAGGGGTTGCCAAGCTTCCGAAAAAACTATGAGTTTCCTGAAATTTCAGCAAACATTTTTTCACCGAATCTTGATGATACTTTCAGGTAATGATCAGTACACCAATCCCACTTGGCTCACCAAATTTCGTTCTTCTAGGTTAAAACGTTCGTTTGCAGTAACCATTTTCATTTTTAGGTTTCACTCTGTTTTCTTCAATATGGATCTATGCAATTGGAACTCTAAATGAAACACGGTTTGTGCTAGCTCTTTGAATCCTGGCACAATAAATTAGTTTTAAGTTTTAAAATTACGGTTTGTTTCCTATTAATGTAGACCCAACAAGAGACTGACGAAAATTACTTTAATTTAAAGGGTTGCCAAGCTTCCAAAAAACTAGGAGTTTTTCTGAAATCTCAGCAACATTTTTTCACCCAATCTCAATCATACATTCAGGAAATGATCAGTACACCAATCCCACTTGGCTCAACAAATTTCGTTCATCTAGGTTAAAACGTTCGTTTGCAGTAACCCTTTTCATTTTCAGGTTTCAATCTATTTTCTTCAATATGGATACATGCATTAGGAACTCTAAATCAAACAGGGTTTGTGCTAGCTCCTTGATACTTGGCAAAATAAATTAGTTTCAAGTTTTATCTTTATGGTTTGTTTCCTATTGATGTAGACCCAAGCAGAGATTGAAGAAAATCACTTTCATTGAAAGGGGTTGCCAAGCTTCCAAAAGACTACGAGTTTCCTGAAATCTCAGCAACATTTTTTCACAAAATCTTGATGATACTTTTAGGTAATGATCAGTACACCAATCCAATTTGGCACACCAAATTTCGTTCTTCTAGGTTAAACCGTTCGTTTGCAGTAACCATTTTCATTTTTAGGTTTCAATCTGTTTTCTCCTATATGGATACATGTATTTGGAACTCTAAAACTAACACGGTTTGTGCTGACTCTTTGAAACTTGGCACAAGAATTTAGTTTGAAGTTCTATCTTTAGGGTTTGTTTCCTATTGATGTAGCCCCAAGCAGAGACTGACGAACATCACTTTCATTGAAAGGGGTTTCCTATCTTTCAAAATCTACGAGTTTGCTAAAATCTCAGCAAACATTTTTTCACCCAATCTTGATAATACTTTCAGGTAATGATCAGTACACCAATCCCACTTGGCTCACCAAATTTTGTTCTTCTAGGTTAAACCGTTCGTTTGCAGTAACTGTTTTCATTTTTACGTTTTACTCTGTTTTCTTCAATATGGATACATGCAGTTGGAACTCTAAATCAAACACGGTTTGTGCTAGCTCTTTGAAACATGGCACAAGAAGGTAGTTTTACATTCTATCTCTTTGGTTTGTTTCCTATTGATGTAGTCCCAAGCAGAGGCTGACGAAAATTACTTTCATTGATAGGTGTTGCCTACCTTTCAAAAAACTACGAGTTTCCTGAAATCTCAACAAACATTTTTTCACCCAATCTTGATGATACTTTCAGCTAATGATCAGTACACCAATCCCACTTGGCTCACCAAATTTCGCTCTTCTAGGTTAAACCGTTCGTTTGCAGTAACCGTTTTCATTTTTAGGTTTCACTCTGTTTTCTTCAATATGGATACATGTAGTTGGAACTCTAAATCAAACACGGTTTGTGCTAGCTCTTTGAAACTTGACACAAGAAAGTAGTTTTACGTTCTATCTCTATTGTTTTTTTCCTATTGATGTAGTCCCAAGCAGAGACTGACGAAAATAACTTTCATTGATAGGGGTTGCCTACCTTTCATAAAACTAAGAGTTTCCTGCAATCTCAGCAACATTTTTTCACCCAATCTTGGTGATACTTTAACTTAATGATCAATACACCAATCCCACTTGGCTCACTAAATTTCGTTCTTCAAGGTTAAACCGTTCGTTTGCAGTAACCGTTTTCATTTTTAGGTTTCACTCTGTTTTCTTCATTAAGGATACATGCAGTTGAAACTCTAAATCAAACACGGTTTTTGCTAGCTCTTTGAAACTTGGCACAAGAATGTAGTTTTACGTTCTATCACTATGGTTTGTTTCCTATTGATGTAGTCTCAAGCAGAGACTGACGAAAATCACTTTTATTGAAAGGGGTTGCCAAGCTTCCAAATAACTACGAGTTTCCTGAAATCTCAGCAAACACTTTTTCACCCAATCTTGATGATACTTTCAGGTAATGATCAGAACACCAATCCCACTTGGCTCACCAAATTTTGTTCTTCTAGGTTAAACCGTTCATTTGCAGTAACCGTTTTCTTTTATTTTTTTTTAATTTTTTATTTTTTATTGGTTGTTCACAACATTACAAAGCTCTTGACATATTATATTTCATACATAAGATTGAAGTGGGTTATGAACTCCCAATTTTACCCCAAATGCAGATTACAGAATCACGTCGGTTACACATTCACAATTTTACATAATGCCCAATTAGTAATTGTTGTATTCTGCTACCTTTCCTATCCCCTACTATCCCCCCTCCCCTCCCCTCCCATCTTCTCTCTCTACCCCATCTACTATAATTCATTACTCTCCTTGTTTATTTTCCCATTCCCCTCACAACCTCTTATATGTAATTTTGTATAGCAATGAGGGTCTCCCTTCATTTCCATGCAATTTCCCTTTTCTCTCCCTTTCCCTCCCATCTCATGATTCTGTTAAATGTTAGTCTTTTCTTCCTGCTCTTCCTCCTTGCTCTGTTAATAGTTGCTCTCATTATTTCAAAGAAGACATTTGGTATTTGTTTTTTAGGGATTTATTAGCTTCACTAAGCATAATCTGCTCGTGTGCCATCCAATTCCCTGCAAATTCTATGATTTTGTCATTTTTATTTCTGTATAGTACTCCATTGTGTATAGATGCCACATTTTTTTATCCATTCATCTATTGAAGGGCATCTGGGTTGGTTCCACAGTCTAGCTATTGTGAATTGTGCTGCTATGAACATCGATATGGCAGCATCCCTGTAGCATGCTCTTTTAAGATCTTCAGGGAATTATCCTAGAAGGGCAAAGCAGGGTCAAATGGTGGTTCCATTCCCAGCTTTCCCAGGAATCTCCAAACTGCTTTCCAAATTGGCCGCACCAATTGCAGTCCCACCAGCAATGTACAAGTGTACCCTTTTCTCCACATCCTCACCAGCACTTGTTGTTGTTTGACTTCATAGTGGCTGCCAATCTTACTGGAGTGAGATGGTATCTTAGGGTGGTTTTGATTTGCATTTCTCTTACTGCTAGAGATGGTGAGCATTTTTTCATGTACTTGTTGATTGATTGTATGTCCTCCTCTGAGAAGTGTCTGTTCAGATCCTTGGCCCATTTGTTGATTGGGTTATTTGTTATCTTATTGTCTAATTTTTTAAGTTCTTTGTATACTCTGGATATTAGGGCTCTATCTGAAGTGTGAGGAGTAAAAATTTATTCCCAGGATGTAGGCTCCCTATTTACCTCACTTCTTGTTTGTCTTGCTGAGAAAAAAAACTTTTTAGTTTAAGTAAGTACCATTTGTTGATTCTTGTTATCAACTCTTGTACTATGGGTGTCCTATTAAGGAATTTGGAGCCTGACCCCTCAATATGTAGATCGGAGCCAACTTTTTCTTTTATCAGATGCAGAGTCTCTGATTTGATATCCAGCTCCTTTATCCATTTAGAGTTTACTTTTGTGCATGGCGAGAGGAAGGGATTCAGTTTCATTTTTTTGCATATGGATTTCCAGTTTTCCCCAACACCATTTGTTGAAGATGCTATCCTTCCTCCATTGCATGCTTTTAGCCCCTTTATCAAATATAAGATAGTTGTAACTTTGTGGATTAGTCTTTGTTCCTCTATTCTATACCATTGGTCCACTCGCCTGTTTTGGTACCAGTACCATGCTGTTTTTGTCACTATTGCTCTGTAATATAGTTTGAAATCTGGTATCGCTATACCGCCTAATTCACACTTCCTGCTTAAAATTGCTTTTGGTATTCTGGGTCTTTTATTTTTCCATATGAATTTCATGATTGCTTTATCTATTTCTACAAGAAATGCCATTGGGATTTTGATTGGCATTGCATTAAACCTATAGAGAACTTTTGGCAGTATCGCCATTTTGATAATGTTAGTTCTGCCTATCCATAAACAGGGTATATTTTTCCATCTTCTAAGATCTTCTTCTACTTCTCTTTTTAGGGTTCTGTAGTTTTCATTGTATAAATCTTTCACCTCTTTTGTTAGGTTGATTCCCAAGTATTTTATTTTTTTGGAAGATATTGTGAATGCAGTGTTTTTCTCATTTCCATTTCAGAAGTTTTGTCGCTGATATACAGAAATGCCTTTGATTTATGCGTGTTGATTTTATATCCTGCCACTTTGCTGAATTCATTTATTAGTTCTAGTAGTTTCTTTGTAGACCCTTTTGGGTCTTCTAAGTATAGAATCATGTCATCTGCAAATAGTGATAATTTAGGTCCTTTTTTCCCTATTTTTATGCCTTTAATTTCTTTCGTCTGTCTAATTGCTCTGGCCAGTGTTTCGAGAACTCTATTGAATAGAAGTGGTGATAGAGGGCATCCCTGTCTTGTTCCAGATTTTAGAGGGAATGCCTTCAACTTTTGTCCATTCAGAATGATGCTAGCCTGAGGCTTAGCATAGATAGCTTTTACAATGTCAAGGTACGTTCCTGTTATCCCTAGATTTTCAAGTGTTTTGAACATAAAGGGATGCTGTACTTTGTCGAATGCTTTCTCTGCATCTATTGAGATGATCATATGGTTCTTATCTTTAAGTCTATTGATGTGGTGAATAACATTTATTGATTTCCGTATATTGCACCAGCCTTGCATACCAGGGATGAATCCTACTTGATCATGGTGCACAATTTTTTTGATGTGTTTTTGTATTCGATTCGCCAGAATTTTATTGAGGATTTTTGCATCTAGGTTAATTAGAGATATTGGTCTGTAGTTTTCTTTCTTTGAGGTGTCTTTGTCTGGTTTCAGAATCAGGGTGATGTTGTCCTCATAGAATGAATTTGGAAGAGCTCCCTCTTTTTCTATTTCCTGAAATAACTTTAAAAGTATTGGTATTAATTCTTCTTTAAAGGTTTTGTAAAACTCCGCTGTATACCCATCTGGTCCTGGGCTTTTCTTGGTTGGTAGTCTTTTGATGGCTTCTTCAATTTCCTCCATTGATATTGGTCTGTTCAAATTGTGTGTATCCTCCTGACTCAGTCTGGGCAAATCATATGACTTAAGAAATTTATCGATGTCTTCACTATCTTCTATTTTATTGGAGTATAAGGATTCAAAATAATTTCTAATTGTCTTCTGTATTTCTGTAGCATCTGTTGTGATATTGCCTTTTTCATCCCGTATGTTAGTAATTTGAGTTCTCTCTCTTCTTCTCTTTGTTAGCATGGCTAAAGGTCTGTCGATCTTATTTATTTTTTCAAAGAACCAACTTTTAGTTTTGTTAATTTTTTCAATAGTTTCTTTTGTTTCAATTTCATTAATTTCCATTCTGATTTTAATTATTTCTTGCCTTCTGCTACATTTGCTGTTGTTTTGCTCTTCCTTTTCTAGGGCTTTGAGATGAAGTGTGAGCTCATTTATTTGTTGGTTTTTTCTTTTTTTGAGGAATGACCACCAGGCGATGAATTTTCCTCTTAAAACTGCTTTCATTGTGTCCCATAGATTCCGATATGTTGTGTCTGTATTTTCATTTATCTCTAAGAATTTTTTGATTTCCTCCTTTATGTCTTCTGTAACCCATTGATCATTCAGTAACATATTGTTCATTTTCCATGTGATGTAGGATTTTTCCTTCCTTCTTTTATCATTGATTTCCAGTTTCATTCCATTATGATCAGATAAAATGCATGGTATTATCTCCACCCCTTTATATTTACTGAGGGTTGCCTTGTGGCATAATATATGGTCTATTTTTGAGAAGGATCCATGTGCTGCTGAGAAAAAAGTATATTCATTTGATGATGGTTGATGTATTCTATATATGTCAGTTAAGTCTAGGTTATTGATTGTAGTATTGAGTTCTATACTTTCCTTATTCAACTTTTGTTTGGAGGATCTGTCCAATGGTGAGAGAGGTGTGTTGAAGTCACCCATAATTATTGTGTTGTGGTCTATTTGATTCTTGAACTTGAGGAGAATTTGTTTTATGAATGTCGCAGCACCATTATTTGGTGCATAAATATTGATAATCGTTATGTCTTGTTGGTGAATGGTTCCTTTTAACAGTATATAATGTCCTTCTTTATCCCTTTTGATTAACTTAGTCTTGAAGTTGATTTTATTCGATATGAGGATGGCCACCCCTGCTCTCTTACGAGGACCGTGTGCTTGGTATATTTTTTCCCATCTTTTCACCTTCAGCCTGTGTATGTCTTTTCCAATCAGATGTGTCTCCTGGAGGCAGCATATTGTTGGATTTGTTTTTTTAATCCATGATATCAGCCTATGTCGCTTTATTGGAGAGTTTAAGCCATTAACATTCAGAGTTACTATTGATATATGGTTTGTACTTCCATCCATGTTTGATTATTTATCCTTTATTTTAAAAAAAATTTAGTTTGTTTCTCCATGATTATTTTTCCCCTCACCCTCTGTCTTTACCGAGGCACTTCCCTCTGATGGTTTTGGTTATTGTTTTTCATTTCTTCCTCGTGTAGTGTTTTGCTCAAAATGCTTTGCAATGCTGGTTTTCTGGCTGCAAATTTTTTTAACTTTTGTTTATCATAAAATATTTTTATTTCATTGTCATACCTGAAGCTTAATTTTGCTGAATATAGAATTCTTGGTTGGCATCCATTGTCTTTCAGTGTTTGAAATACATTGTTCCATGACCTTCTTGCTTTCAGTGTCTGTGATGAAAAATCCGTTGTTAACCTTATTGGTTTACCCCTGAATGTAATCTGTCTCCTTTCTCTTGTAGCTTTTAATATTTTTTCTTTGTTCTGTATATTGGATATCTTCATAACAATGTGTCTTGGGGTTGGTCTACTGTGATTCTGTGTGCTCGGTGTCCTGTATGCATCTTCAATTTGTATATCTGTTTCCTTTTTTATTTCTGGAAAGTTTTCTGTAATTATTTCATTCAGCAGGTTACTCATTCCCTTGGTTTGAATCTCTGTACCTTCTTCTATCCCGATGACTCGTAAGTTTGGCTTTTTTATGTTATCCCATAACTCTTGGATGTTTTTCTCGTGATTTTTTACCAGCCTTTCTGAATTGGCTAGACTCTTTTCAAGATGAAATATTTTGTCTTCATTATCTGACGTTCTGGCTTCTACTTGCTCCACTCTGTTAGTGATACTCTCAATTGAGTTTTTAATTTGGTTTATAGTTTCCTTCATTTCTAAGATTATAGTTTGATTCTTTTTTATAATCTCTATCTCCTGATAAAGGTGCTTAACTTCTTCTTTTATCTGTTTGTGTAATACATTCTCAATGTGTTCTTTCGCTGCTTGAATTTGCTGTCTCATATCCTCTTTAAGGTTCCATTCCATCTGTCTAAGGTGTTCCTTGAATTCTTTATATGATCATTTTTCTGATGACTCTAGTTCCTCCTGAATATTTAGGCTGTCCTGCATTGTTTGTACTCCTTTTCTTCCTTGCTTTTTGAAGCTGCTCATGTTACTTCTTGTTCTGTTTGACTGCTGAGTTACTGTTTACTCCTATAAATTTATTTGATGGTTGGGAGGAAAGGTATTAGAAGGGAAGGGAAAAAGTCACTAAAGAAAATGAGAGTAAGCAGGTAGAATTCAAGGAAGGGGGGATAAGATAATTGAAAAAAAATGAAAAGATTTAAGAAGAAAAAAATAGGAAATAAAAAAAAATTTGAAATAATAAAAAAAATTAAAATTAAAATTGGAAGAAAAAAAATTTAAAAAAATGTAAAAAAAATAAAAAAACAAGAAAGAAAAATGAAAATGAAAAAAAACCCCAAATCAAAATTAAAAAAAAAAAAAACTAATAAATGCAGTCTTAGAGTTTGATTAACTTCTCTTCCAGTAGGTGGCGCTGTGAACACCAGGCCAAGTTTCTCCTATCAATACGCGGAAACCAATCACTGTGCAGCAGCTCCTCCTCCCAGACTGGGCGAGTCTCCAATCCTGGGTGCCTAGGGCGTCCTCTTGTGTCTAGTCACTTCACCACTTTTCCTCTAGCCAGGCCCCTCTCACGGGTGCCGCTCACCACAACACTGGGTACACGCCAGGTCTGCTGCTCCCGGGAGCCCTGTTGTCATGAATGACTGGGCACACTCTTCCACTTTGCCAATCCCTCAGACCCTACGTTTGTAGAGCTTGGGGCTGAGAATCCTCAGCGAATTTTACTGCTCCTCCAGTAGCCACACCCCCGGTAGCTGGTGAAAGAGACCTCAGCTGTCAGCACTGGTGGGAGCGGTAGTCCCGCGCCGCAGGTCCCGCGCCACCTCTAATTCCCTCGGTCTGGCTACCGTGCTCACGGGAGAGCTGGGAGGGGCCCTTACAGGAGAGCTGAGATTGGCCCTTAAGGTTTCCCCATGTGTGGAGAGGGAAGGCTAGCGAATTACACACCTGTAGCCGCAGGTTTCAGTGAAGTTATCTCCTCTGCCGCAGTCTGATGACGTCAGTTGTCTGCCATGGTGGTATGTCTTGCAAATGGCGACAGTTCGTTTCCCTTTGCCAGGTGACCAATGCAACAGGTGGGTCCTTACTGTCTCTCCCAAGCCCTGTTTCAAACCTGTGGCCACTACCTATGAAGGCTCTGTTGGCATTTACCTCCATAGGATCAGAAGAGCTGACCAGTTGTTTCAGCCGAATGGATTAGTGCTGAGTCACATCTGTTTGTCTGTGGGAAGCAGGTGAACGGGAGCTTGAATTCAGCCGATCAAGGTTCAGTGTGTGTTCTGAGAGGCCCAGACTGCTCCTCCAAGATCCACGTCAGCTCAGCATTGCTTAGTGATCCTGAGCAAACAGAATTAGGCTGTTTACGACTCCCTATGCCTGGACAGCTGAAGACGTCAGAGACTTGATCTCTCCGCGCCCGCCCCCATGTTGGAATCCTGCAGTAACCATTTTCATTTTTAGGTTTCACTCTGTTTTCTTCAATATGGATACATGCAGTTGGAACTCCAAATCAAACAAGGTTTGTGTTAGCTCTTTGAAACTTGGCACAATAAAGTCGTTTCAAGTTCTATTTTTATGGTTTGTTTGTATTGATGTAGCACCAAAAAGAGACTGACGAAAATAACTTTCATTGAAAAGGGTTGCCAAGCTTCCAAAAAATACGAGTTTCCTGAAATCTCAGCAACAATTTTTCACGCAATCTTGATGATACTTTCAGGTAATGATCAGTACACCAATACCACTTGGCTCACCAAATTTCGTTCTTCTTGGTTAAACCGTTCGTTTGCAGTAACCGTTTTCATTTTTAGGTTTCACTCTGTTTTCTTCAGTATGGATCCATGCAGTTGGAACTCTAAATCAAACATGGTTTGTGCTAGCTCTTTGAAACTTGACACAATTAATCAGTTTTAAGTTCTATAATTGCACTTTGTTTCATATTGATGTAGCCACAAGCAGAGACTTACGAAAATCACGTTAATTGAAAGGGTTGCCAAGATTTCAAAAAACTACGAGTTTTTCTGAAATCTCAGCAACATTTTTTCACCCAATCTTGATGATACATTCAGGAAATGATCAGTACACCAATCCCACTTGGCTCACCAAATTTCGTTCATCTAGGTTAAAACGTTCGTTTGCAGTAACCCTTTTCATTTTTAGGTTTCACTCTGTTTTCTTCAATATGGATACATGCATTAGGAACTCTAAATCAAACACGGTTTGGGCTAGCTCTCTGAAACTTGGCAATATAAATTAGTTTCAAGTTCTATCTTTATGGATTGTTTCCTATTAATGTAGACCCAAGCAGAGATTGAAGAAGATCACTTTCATTGAAAGGGGTTGCCAAGCTTCCAAAAGACTACGAGTTTCCTGAAATCTCAGCAATATTTTTTCACAAAATCTTGATGATACTTTCAGGTAATGATCAGTACACCAATCCAATTTGTCACACCAAATTTTGTTCTTCTAGGATAAACCATTCGTTTGCAGTAACCGTTTTCATTTTTAGGTTTCAATCTGTTTTCTCCTAAATGGATACATGTATTTGGAACTCTAAAACAAAGACGGTTTGTGCTAGGTCTTTGAAACATGGCACAAGAATGTAGGTTGAAGTTGTATCTTAATGGTTTTTTTCCTATTGATGTAGCCCCAAGCAGAGACAGACGAACATCACTTTTATTGAAAGGGGTTTCCTATTTTTCAAAATCTACACGTTTGCTGAAATCTCACTAAACATTTTTTCACCCAATCTTGATGATACTTTCAGGTAATGATCAATACACCAATCCCACTTGGCTCACCAAATTTCATTCTTCTAGGTTAAAGCGTTCGTTTGCAGTAACTGTTTTCATTTTTAGGTTTTACTCTGTTTTCTTCAATATGGATACATGCAGTTAGAACTCTAAATCAAACACGGTTTGTGCTAGCTCTTTGAAACTTGGTACAAGAAAGTGGTTTCAAGTTGTATCATTATGGTTTGTTTCCTATTGATGTAGCCCCAAGAAGAGACTGACGAAATTCACTTTCATTGAAAAGGGTTGCCTACCTTCCAAAAAACTACTAGTTTCCTGAAATCTCAGTAAACATTTTTTCACCCATTCTTGATGATACTTTCAAGTAATGATCACTACACCAATCCCGTTGACTCACCAAATTTCGTTCTTTTATTTTAAACCGTTCGCTTGCAGTAACCGTTTTTTTTTTTTTTTTTTTAGTTTTCACTCTTTGTTCTTCAATATGGATACATGCATTTGGAACTCTAAATCAAACACCGTTTGTGCTAGCTCTTTGAAACTTGTCTCAAGAAAGTAGTTTCAAGTTGTATCTTTATGGTTTGTTTCCTATTGATGTAGCCCCAAGCAGAGAATGATGAAAATCACTTTAATTGAAAGAGGTTGACAAGCTTCTAAAAAACTACGAGTTTCCTGAAATCTCAGCAAACATTTTTCCACCAAATCATGATGATACTTTCATGGAATGATCAGTACACCATTGCAACTTGGCTCACCAATTTCGTTCTTCTAGGTTAAAACGTTCGTTTGCAGTAACTGTTTTTATTTTTAGGTTTTACTCTGTTTTCTTCCATATGGATACATGCAGTTGGAACTCTAAATCAAACACGGTTTGTGCTAGCTCTTTGAAACATGGTACAAGAAAGTAGTTTCAAGTACTATCTTTATTGTTTGTTTCCTATCGATGTAGCCCCAAGCAGAGACTGATGAAAATCAGTATCATTTAAAAGGTTTGCCTACCTTCCAAAAAACTACGTGTTTCCACAGTTCTCAGCAAACATTTTTTCACCCATTCTTGAAGATTCTTTCAAATAATGATCACTACACCAAACCCATTGGCTCACCAAATTTCGTTCTTCTATTTTAAACCGTTCGTTTGCAGTAACCGTTTTTTTTTTTTTTTGGTTTCACTCTTTTTCTTCAATATGGATACATGCAGTTGGAACTCTAAATCAAACACGGTTTGTGCTAGCTCTTTGAAACATGGCAAAAGAAAGTAGTTTCAAGTTGTTTCTTTATGGTTTGTTGCAAATTGATGTAGACCCAAGCAGAGAATGACGAAAAATACTTTAATGGAAAGGGGTTGACAAGCTTCCAAAAAACTACGAGTTTCCTGAAATCTCAGCAACATTTTTTCACCCAATCTTGATGATACTTTCAGGTAATGATCAGTACACCATTCCAACTTGGCTAACCAAATTTCATTCTTCTAGGTTAAACCATTCGTTTGCAGTAACCGTTTTCATTTTTAGGTTTCACTCTGTTTTCCTCAATATGAATACATGCAGTTAGAACGCTAAATCAAACACAGTTTCTGCTAGCTCTTTGTAACTTGGCACAAGAACGTAGTTTGAAGATGTATCTTTATGGTTTGTATCCTATTGATGTAGCCCCAATCAGAGACTGACGAAAATCACTGTCATTTAAAGGGGTTCCCTACCTTTTAAAAAACTACAAGTTTCCTGAAATCTCACCAAACACTTTTTCACCCAATCTTAATGATACTTTCATGAAATGATCAGTACACCAATCCCACTTGGCTCACCAAATTTCGTTCTTCTAGTTTAAAACGTTCGTTTGCAGTAACCGTTTTCATTTTTAGGTTTCACTCTGTTTTCTTCAATATGGATCCATGCAGTTGGTACTTTATATCAAACACGGTTTGTGCTAGCTCTTTGAAACTTGGCACAATAAATCAGTTTTAATTTCTATAATTACAGTTTGTTTCCTATTAATGTAGACCCAAGCAGAGACTGACGAAAATCACTTTAATTGAAAGGGTTGCCAAGCTTCCAAAAAACTAAGAGTTTCTCTGAAATCTCAGCAACATGTTTTCACCGAGTCTTGATGATACATTCAGAAAATGATCAGTACACCAATCCCACTTGGCTAAACAAATTTTGTTCATCTAGGTTAAAACGTTCGTTTACAGTAACCCTTTCATTTTTAGGTTTCACTCTTTTTTCTTCAATATGGATACATTTATTAGGAACTCTAAATCAAACACGGTTTGTGCTGGCTCTCTGAAACTTGGCAAAATAAATTAGTTTCAAGTTCTATCTTTATGGTTTGATTCGTATTGATGTAGACCCAAGCAGAGATTGAAGAAAATCACTTTCATTGAAAGAGGTTGCCAAGCTTACAAAACACTACGAGTTTCCTGAAATCTCAGCAACATTTTTTCACAAAATCTTGATGATACTTTAAGGTAATGATCAGTACACCAATCCAATTTGGCACACCAAATTTTGTTCTTTTATTTTAAACCGTTCATTTGCAGTAACCGTTTACATTTTTAGGTTTCAATCTGTTTTCTCCTACATGGCTACATGTATTTGGAACTCTAAAACAAATACGGTTTGTGCTAGCTCTTTGAAACTAGGCACAAGAATGTAGTTTGAAGTTGTATCTTTATGGTTTGTTTACTATTGATGTAAAACCAAGCAGAGACTGACGAACATCACTTTCATTGAAAGGGATTTCCTAGCTTTCAAAATCTACGAGTTTGCTGAAATCTCAGCAAACATTTTTTCACCCAATCTTGATAATACTTTCAGGTAATGATCAGTACACCAATCTCACTTGGCTCACCAAATTTCGTTCTTCTAGGTTAAAGCATTCGTTTGCAGTAACTGTTTTCATTTTTAGGTTTTACTCTGTTTTCTTCAATATGGATACATGCAGTTGGAACTCTAAATCAAACACGGTTTGTGCTAGCTCTTTGAAACTTTGTACAAGATACTAGTTTCAAGTTGTATCTTTATGGTTTGTTTCCTATTGATGTAGCCCCAAGCAGAGACTGACGAAAATCATTTTCATTGAAAAGGGTTGCCTACCTTCCAAAATACTACGAGTTTCCTGAAATCTCAGCAAACATTTTTTCACCCATTCTTGATGATACTTTCAAGTAATGATCACTACACAAATCCTGTAGGCTAACCAAATTTCGTTCTTCTATTTTAAACCGTTTGCTTGCAGTAACCGTTTTCATTTTTAGGTTGCACTCTGTTTTCTTCAATATGGATACATGCGGTTGGAACACTAAATCAAACACGGTTTGTGCTAGCTCTTGAAAACACGGAACAATATAGTAGTTTTAAGTTCTATCACTATTGTTTGTTTCCTATATATGTAGTCCCAAGCAGAGACTGGCGAAGATCACTTTCATGGAAAGGGGTTGCCAAGCTTCCAAAAAATTACGAGTATACTGAAATCTCTGCAAACATTTCTTTCAGGTAATGATCAGTACAACAAAACAACTTGGGTCACCAAATTTCGTTCTTCTAGGTTAAACTGTTCGTTTGCAGTAATCGTTTTCATTTTTAGGTTTCACTCTGTTTTCTCTTATATTGGTACATGTATTTGGAAGTCTAAATCTAACACTGTTCGTGCTATCTCTTTGAAATTTGACAGAAAAAGCAGTTTCAAGTTCGATCTCTATGGTATTTTTCCTGTTCATGTAGGCCTAAGAAGAGACTGGCGAAAATCACTTTCATTGTAAGGGGTTGCCAAGCTTTTAAAAAACAACGAGTTGCATGTAATCTCAGCAAACACTTTTTCACCCAATCTTGATGATTCTTTCAGGTAATGATCAGTACACCAAATCCACTTGGCTCACAAAATTTCGTTCTTCTAGGTTAAACCGTTCGTTTGCAGTAACCGTTTTCATTTTTAGGTTTCACTCTGTTTTCTCCTATACGGATACATGTATTTGGAACTCTAAATCAAACACGGTTTGTGCTAGCTCTTTGAAACTTGACACAATAAAGCAGTTTCAAATTCTATCTCTATGGTTTGTTTGCTGTTGATGTAGCCCGACGCAGAGACTGGCGAAAATCACTTTCAAAAAAAGGGGTTGCCAAGCTTCCAAAAAACTACTAGTAACCTGAAATCCCAGCAAACATTTTTTCACCCAATCTTGGTGATTCTTTCAGGTAATGAGCAGTACACCAAATCCACTTGGCTCACAAAATTTCGTTCTTCTAGGTTAAACCTTTCTTTCGCAGTAATCGTTTTAATTTTCAGGTTTCACTCGCTTTTCTCCTACAAGGATTCATGTATTTGGAACTCTAAATAAACACGGTTTATGCTAGCTCTTTGAAACTTGAAACAATAAAGAAGTTTCAATTTCTATCTCTATGGTTTGTTTGCTGTTGATGTAGCCCTAAGCAGAGACTGGCGAAAATCACTTTCATTGAAAGGGGTTTCCAAGCTTCCAAAAAACTACGAGTTGCATGTAATCTCAGCAAATATTTTTTCACCCTATCTTGATGATTCTTTCAGGTAATGATCAGTACACCAAAACCACTTGGCTCACCAAATTTCGTTCTTCTAGGTTAATCCATTCGTTTGCAGTAGCCGTTTTAATTTTTAGGTTTTACTCTGTTTTCTCCTATAGGTATACATGTATTTGGAACTCTAAATCTAACACGGTTTGTGCTAGCTCTTTAAAACTTGAAACAATAAAGCAGTTTCAAGTTCTATCTCTATAGTTTATTTCGTGTTGATGTAGCCGTAAGCTGAGAGTGGCAAAAATCAGTTTCATGGAAATGGGTTTCCAAGCTTCCAAAAAATTACGAGTTGCCTGAAATCTCAGCAAACATTTTTTCACCCAATTTGATGATTCTTTCAGGTAATGAGCAGTACACCAAAACCACTTGGCTCACCAAATTTCGTTCTTCTAGATTAAACCTTTCTTTTGCAGTAACCGTTTTCATTTTTGTGTTTTATTCTGTTTTCTCCTATAGGGATACATGTATTTGGAACTCTAAATCAAGCACGGTTTTTGCTAGCTCTTTGAAACTTGACACAATAAAGCAGTTTCAAGTTCTATATCTATGGTTTTTTATCTGTTGATGTAGCCCTAAGCAGAGCCTGGCGAAAATCTCTTTCATGAAAAGAGGATGCCAAGCTTCCAAAAAACTACGAGTTGCCTGAATTCTCAGCAAACATTTTTTCACCCGATCTAGATGATTCTTTCAGTTAATGATCAACACCAAAACCACTTGGCTCACCAAATTATTATCTTCTACGTTAAATTGTTCCTTTGCAGTAACCGTTTTCATTTTTAGGTTTCACTCTGTTTTCTCCTATAGGGATACATATATTTGGAACTCTAAACTAAACACGGATTTTGCTAGCTCTTTGAAACTTGACACAATAAAGCAGTTTCAAGTTCTATCTCTATGGTTTGCTTTCTGTTGCTGTAGCCCTAAGAAGAGACTTCCGAAAATCTTTTTAATGGAAAAGGCTTGCCAAGCTTCCAAAAAACTACGAGTTGCCTGAAATCTCTGCAAACATTTTTTTCAGGTAATGATCAGTACAGCAAAAAAACTTGGGTCACCAAATTTCGTTCTTCTAGGTTAAACATTTCGTTTGCAGTAATCATTTTCATTTTTAGGTTTCACTCTCTTTTCTCCTATATAGGTACAGGTATTTGGAAGTCTAAATCTAACATGATTTGTGCTAGCTCTTTGAAATTTGACAGAAAAAGCAGTTTCAATTTCTATCTCTATGGTTTTTTCCTGTTGATGTAGCCCTAAACAGAGACTGGCGAAAATCACTTTCATTGTAAGGGGTTGTCAAGCTTTTAAAAAACTACGAGTTGCCTGTAATCTCAGCAAACATTTTTTCACCCAATCTTGATGATTCTTTCAGGTAATGATCAGTACACAAAAACCACTTGGCTCACCAAATTTTTTTCTTTTAGGTTTAACCGTTCGTTTGCAGTAACCGTTTTCATTTTTAGGTTTCACTCTGTTTTCTCCTATAGGGATACATGTATTTGGAACTCTAAATCAAACACAGTTTTTGCTAGGTCTTTGAAACGGGACACAATAAAGCAGTTAAAGTTCTATCTCTATGGTTTGTTTGCTGTTAATGTAGCCCTAAGCAGAGACTGGCGAAAATCGCTTCAATGGAAAGGGGTTGCTAAGCTTCCAAAAAACTACCAGTTTCCTGAAATGTCAGCAAACATTTTTTCACCCAATCTTGATGATTCTTTCAGGTAATGATCATTACACCAAAACCACTTTGTTAATAAAATTTCGTTCTTCTAGGTAAAACCGTTCGTTTGCAGTAACCGTTTTCATTTTTAGGTTTCACTCTGTTTTCTCCTATACACAAACATGTACTTGGATCTCTAAATCAAAGACGGTTTGTGCTAGCTCTTTGAAACTTGACACAATATAGCAGTTTCAAGTTCTATCTCTATGGTTTGTTTGCTGTTGATGTAGCCCTAAGCAGAGACTGGCGAAAATCACTTCAATGAAAAGGGGTTGCCAAGCTTCCAAAAAACTATGAGTTGCCTGAAATCTCAGCAAACATTTTTTCACCCAATCTTGATGAATCTTTCAGGTAATGATCAGTACACCAAAACCACTTGGCTCACCAAATTTCGTTCTTCTAGGTTAAACCGTTCGTTAGCAGTAACCGTTTACATTTTTAGGTTTCACTCTGTTTTCTCCTAAAGGGATACATATATTTGGAACTCTAAATCAAACACGGTTTTTGCTAGCTCTTTGAAACTTGACACAATAAAGCAGTTTCAAGTTCTATCTAATGGTTTTTTGCTGTTTATGTAGCCCTACGCAGAGTCTGGCGAAAATCACTTTCAAAAAAAGGTGTTGCCAAGCTTCTAAAAAACTACGAGTTGCCTGAAATCTCAGCAAACATTTTTTCACCCGATTTTGATGATTCTTTCAGGTAATGATTCGTACACCAAAACCACTTGGCTCACCAAGTTCTTCAAGGTTAAACCGTTCGTTTGCAGTAACTGTTTTCATTTTTAGGTTTCACTCTCTTTTCTCCTCTAGGGCTATATGTATTTGGAACTCTAAATCTAACACGGTTTGTGCTAGCTCTTTGAAACTTGACACAATAAAGCCGTTTCAAGTTCTATCTGTATGGTTTGTTTGCTGTTGATGTAGCCCTAAGCAGAGACTGGCGAAAATCACTTTTATGGAAATATGTTGACAAGCTTTCAAAAAACTACGAGTTGCCTGAAATCTCAGCAAACATTTTTTCACCCAATCTTGATGATTCTTTCAGGTAATGATCAGGACACCAAAACCACTTGGCTCACCAAATTTTGTTCTTTTAGGATAAACCGTTCGTTTGCAGTAACTGTTTTGATTTTTAGGTTTCACTCTGTTTTCTCCTATAGGGATACATGTATTTGGAACTCTAAATCAAACACGGTTTGTGCTAGCTCTTTGAAATTTGACACAATAAAGTAGTTTCAAGTTCTATCTCTATGGTTTGTTTGCTGTTCATGTAGCCCTAAGCAGAGAGTGGCGAAAATCAGTTTCATGGAAAGAGGTTGCCAAGCTTTTAAAAAACTACGAGTTGAATGATATGTCAGCAATCATTTTTTCACCCAATCTTGATGATTCTTTCAGGTAATGATCAGTACACCAAAACCACTTGGCTCATCAAATTTCGTTCTTCTAGGTTAAACCGTTTTTTAGCAGTAACCGTTTTCATTTTTAGGTTTCACTCTGTTTTCTCCTATAGGGATACACGTATTTGGAACTCTAAATAAACACGGTTTTTGCCAGCTCTTTGAAACTTGACACAATAAAGCAGTTTCAAGTTCTATCTAATGTTTTTTTGCTGTTTATGTAGCCCTATGCAGAGACTGGCGAAAATCACTTTCAAAAAAAGCTGTTTCCAAGCTTCCAAAAAACTACGAGTTGCCTGAAATCTCAGCAAACATTTTTTCACCCAATCTAGATGATTCTTTCGGGTAATGATCACTACACCAAAACCACTTGGCTCACCAAATTTTGTTCTTCTAGGTTTAACCGTTCGTTTGCAGTAACCATTTTCATTTTTAGGTTTCACTCTGTTTTCTTCTATAGGGATACATGTATTTGGAACTCTAAATCAAGCACGGTTTGTGCTAGCACTTTGAAACTTGACACAATAAAGCAGTTTCAAGTTCTATCTCTATGTTTTGTTTCCTGTTGATGTAGCCCTAAGCAGAGACCTTCGAAAATCAGTTTCAAAAAAAGGGGTTGCCAAGCTTCCAAAAAACTACGAGTTGCCTAAAATCTCAGCAAACATTTTTTCACCCAATTTTGATGATTCTTTCAGGTAATAATCCGTACACCAAAACCACTTGGCTCACCAAATTTCGTTCTTCAAGTTTAAACCGTTCGTTTGCAGTAACCGTTTTAATTTTTAGGTTTCACTCTTTTTTCTCCTATAGAAATATATGTATTTGGAACTCTAAATCAAACACGGTTTGTGCTAGCTCTTTCAATCTTGACACAATAAAGCCGTTTCAAGTTCTATCTCTATGGTTTGTTTGCTGTTGATGTAGCCCTAAGCAGAGACTGGCGAAAATCACTTTCATGGAAATATGTTGACAAGCTTCCAAAAAACTATGAGTTGCCTTAAATCTCAGCAAACATTTTTTCACCCAATCTTGATGATTCTTTCAGGTAATGATCAGGACACCAAAACCACTTGGCTCAACAAATTTCATTCTTTTAGGGTAAACCGTTCGTTTGCAGTAACCGTTTTGATTTTTAGGTTTCACTCTGTTTTCTTCTATAGGGATACATGTATTTGGAACTCTAAATCAAACACGGTTTGTGCTAGCTCTTTGAAACTTGACACAATAAAGTAGTTTCAAGTTCTATCTCTATGGTTTGTTTGCTGTTGATGTAGCCCTAAGCAGAGACTGGCGAAAATCACTTTCATTGAAAGAGGTTGCAGGGCTTTTAAAAAACTACGAGTTGAATGATATGTCCGCAATCATTTTTTCACCCAATCTTGATGATTCTTTCAGGTAATGATCAGTACACCAAAACCACTTGGCTCACGAAATTTCGTTCTTCTAGGTTAAACCGTTCTTTAGCAGTAACCGTTTTCATTTTTAGGTTTCACTCTGTTTTCTTCTATAGGGATACACGTATTTGGAACTCTAAATAAACACGGTTTGTGCTAGCTTTTTGAAACTTGACACAATAAAGTAGTTTCAAATTCTATCTCTATGGTTTATTTTCTGTTAATGTAGCCCTAAGCATAGAGTGGCGAAAATCACTTTCATGTAAAGGGGTTGCCAAGCTTCCAAAAAACTACGAGTTGCCTGAAATCTCAGCAAACATTTTTTTCACCCAATATTGATGATTCTTTATGGTAATGATCAGTAAAACAAAACCACTTCGCTCACCAAATTTCGTTCTTCAGGTTAAATGGTTCGTTAGCAGTAACCGTTTTGATTTTTAGGTTTCACTCTGTTTTCTCCTATAGGGATACATGTATTTGGAACTCTAAATCAAACATGGTTTGTGCTAGGTCTTTGAAACTGGACACAATAAAGAAGATTAAGTTCTATCTCTATGGTTTGTTTGCTGTTGATGTAGCCCTAAGCAGAAACTGGCGAAAATCACTTCAATGGAAAAAGGTTGCCAAGCTTCCAAAAAACTACCAGTTTTCTGAAATGTCAGCAAACATTTTTTCACCCAATCTTGATGATTCTTTCAGGTAATTATCATTACACCAAAACCACTTGGCTCATGAAATTTCGTTCTTCTAGGTTTAACCGTTCGTTTGCAGTAACTGTTTTCATTTTTAGGTTTCACTCTGTTTTCTCCTATACGGATACATGTATTTGGAACTCTAAATCAGGCACGGTTTGTGCTAGCTCTTTGAAACTTGACACAATAAAGCAGTTTCAAGTTCTATCTCTATGGTTTGTTTGCTGTTGATGTAGCCCTAAGCAGAGACTGGCGAAAATCACTTCAATGGAAAGGTGTTGCCAAGCTTCCAAAAAACTACGAGTTGCCTGAAATCTCAGCAAACATTTTTTCACCCAATCTTGATAATTTTTTCAGGTAATGATCAGTACACCAAAACCACTTGGCTCACCAAATTTTGTTCTTCTAGGTTAAACCGTTTGTTTGCAGTAACCGTTTTCAGTTTTAGGTTTCACTCTGTTTTCTCCTGTAGGGATATATGTATTTGGAACTGTAAATCAAACACGGATTGTGCTAGCTCTTTGAAACTGGAGACAATAAAGCCATTTCAAGTTCTATCTCTATGGTTTTTTTGTTGTTGATATAGCCCTAAGCAGAGACTGACGAAAATCAATTTCATGAAAATAGGTTGCCAAGCTTCCAAAAAACTACGAGTTGCTTGAAATCTGAGCAAACAATTTTCCACCCAATCTTGATGATTCTTTCAGGTAATGATCAGGACACCAAAACCACTTGGCTCAACAAATTTCGTTCTTTTAGGTTAAACCGTTAGTTTGCAGTAACGGTTTTTATTTTTGAGTTTCACTCTGTTTTCTCCTATAGGGATACATGTATTTGGAACTCTAAATCAAACACGGTTTGTGCTAGCTCTTTGAAACTTGACACGATAAAGTAGTTTCAAGTTCTATCTCTATGGTTTGTTTGCTGTTGATGTAGCCCTAAGCAGAGAGTGGCGAAAATCACTTTCATGGAAAGGGATTGCCAAGCTTTTAAAAAACTACGAGTTAAATGATATGTCAGCATTCATTTTTCACCCAATCTTGATGATTCTTTCAGGTAATGATCAGTACACCAAAATTACTTGGCTCACCAAATTTCGTTCTTCTAGGTTAAAACGTTCGTTTGCAGTAACCGTTTTCATTTTTAGGTTCCACTCTGTTTTCTCCTATAGAAATACATGTATTTGGAACTCTAAACCAAACACGGTTTTGGTAGCTCTTGAAACTTCACAGAATAAAGCAGTTTCCAGTTCTATCTCTATGGTTTGTTTGCTGTTGATGTAGCCCTAAGCCGAGACTGGCGAAAATCACGTTCATGGAAAGGGGTTGCCAAGCTTCCAAAAAACTACGAGTTGCCTGAAATCTCAGCAAACATTTTTTAACCCAATCTTGATGATTCTTTCAGTTAATGATCAGTGCACCTAAACTACTTGGCTCACCAAATTTCGTACTTCTAGTGTAAACCGTTTGTTTGTAGTAACCGTTTTCATTTTTAGGTTTCACTCTGTTTTCTCCTATAGGGATACATGTATTTCGAACTCTAAATCAAGCATGGTATGTTCTAGCTCTTTGAAACTTGACAGAATAAAGCAGTTTCAAGTTCTATCTCTATGGTTTGGTTGCTGTTGATGTAGCCCTAAGCCGAGACTGGCGAAAATCACTTTCATGGAAAGGGGTTGCCAAGCTTCCAAAAAACTACGAGTTGCCTGAAATCTCAGCAAACATTTTTTCACCCAATCGTGATGATTCTTTCAGGTAATGATCAGTGCACCAAAACCACTTGGCTCACCAAATTTCGTTTTTCTAGGTTAAACCGTTCGTTTGCAGTAACCGTTTTTATTTTTAGGTTTCACTCACTTTTCTCCTATACAAATACATGTATGTGGAACTCTAAATCAAACACGGTTTGTGCTAGCTCCTTGAAACTTGATACAATAAAGCAGTTTCATGTTCTGTCTCTATGGTTTGTTTGCTGTTTATGTAGCCCTAAGCAGAGACTGGCGAAAATCACTTTCATGGAAAGGGTTTGCCAAGCTTCCAAAAAACTACGCGTTCCTGAAATCTCAGCAAACATTTTTACACCCAATATTCATGATTCTTTCAGGTAATTATCAGTACAACAAAACGACTTGGCTCACCAAATTTCGTTCTTCTAGGTTAAACCCTTCGTTTGCAGTAACCGATTTCATTTTTAGGTTTCACTCTGTTTTCTCCTATAGAAATACATGTATGTGGAACTCTAAATAAAACACGGTTTGTGCTACCTCTTTAAAACTTGACACAATAAAGCAGTTTCAAGTTCTATCCCTATGGTGTGTTTACTGTTGATGTAGCCCTAAGCAGAGACTGGCGAAATTCACCTTCATGGAAAGGGGTTGCTAAGCTTCCAAAAAAGTACGAGTTGCCTGAAATCTCAGTAAACATTTTTTCACCCTATCTTGATGATTCTTTCAGTTAATAATAAGTACATCAAAACGACTTGGCTCACCTAATTTCGTTCTTCTAGGTTAAACCGTTTGTTTGCAGTAACCGTTTTCATTTTTAGGTTTCACTCTGTTTACTCCTATAGAAATACATGTATTTGGACTCTAAATCAAACACGGATTGTGCTAGCTCTTTGAAACCTTACACAATAAAGCAGTTTTAAGTTTTATCTCTATGGTTTATTTGCTGTTGATGTAGCTTTAAGCAGAGACTTTAGAAATTCACGTTCATGGAAAGGGGTTGTCAAGCTTCCAAAAAAGTACGAGTTGCCTGAAATCTCAGCAAACATTTTTCACCTAATCTTGATGATTCTGTAAGGTAATGACCAGTACACCTAAACCACTTGGCTCACCAAATTTTGTTCTTCTAGGTTAAACCGTTCGTTTGCAGTAACCGTTTTCATTTTTAGGTTTCACTATGTTTTCTCCTATAGGGATACATGTATTTGGAACTCTAAATCAAACACGGTTTGTGCTAGCTCTTTGAAACTTTACACAATAAAGCAATTTCAAGTTCTATCTCTATGGTTTGTTAGCTGTTGATGTAGCCCTAAGCAGAGACTGGTGAAAATCACTTTCATGGAAAGGGGTTGCCAAGCTTCTAAAAAACTAGAAGTTGCCTGAAA
Source organism: Ictidomys tridecemlineatus (assembly GCF_052094955.1). NCBI lineage: Eukaryota > Metazoa > Chordata > Mammalia > Rodentia > Sciuridae > Ictidomys > Ictidomys tridecemlineatus. The sequence goes on along the minus strand of NW_027521073.1, from coordinate 65,009 downwards.
TCTCAGCAAACATTTTTTACCCAATCTTGATGATACTTTCAGGTAATGATAAGTACACCTAATCCACTTGGCTCACCAAATTTCGTTCTTCTAGGTTAAGCTGCTCGTTTGCAGTAACCGTTTTAATTTTTAGGTTTCACTCTGTTTTCTCCTGTAGGGATACATGTATTTGGAACTCTAAATCAATCACGGTTTGTGCTAGGTCTTTGAAACTTGATACAATAAAGCATTTTCAAGTTATATCTTTATGGTTTGTTTGCTTTTGATGTATCCTTAAGCAGAGACTGGCGAAAATCACTTTCATGAAAAAGGGGTTGCTAAGCTTTTAAAGAACTACGAGTTGCCTGAAGTCTCAGGAAACATTTTTTCACCCAATCTTGAAAAATCTTTCAGGTAATGATCAGTACACCAAAACCACTTGGCTCACCAAATTTCGTTCTTCTGGTTTAAACCGTTCCTTAGCAGTAACCGTTTTCATTTTTAGGTTTCACTCTGTTTTCTCCTATAAGGATACATGTATTTGGAACTCTAATTCAAACACGGTTTGTGCTAGCTCTTTGAAACTTGACACAATAAAGCATTTTCAAGTTCTATCTCTATGGTTTTTTTGCTGTTGATGTAGCCCTAAGCAGAGACTGCTGAAAATCACTTTCATGGAAAGGGGTTGCAAGCTTAAAAAAAACTACGAGTTGCCTGAAATCTCAGCAAACATTTTTTCACCCAATCTTGATGATTCTTTCAGGTAATGATCAGTACACCAAAACCACTTCGCTCACCAAATTTCGTTCTTCTAGGTTAAACTGTTCATTTCCAGTCACCGTTTTAATTGTTCGGTTCACTCTGTTTTCTCCTATTCGAATACGTGTATTTGGAACTCTAAATAAAACACGGTTTGTGCTAGCTCTTTGAAACGTGACACAATAAAGCAGTTTCAAGTTTTATCTCTATGGTTTGTTTACTGTTGATATAGCCCTAAGCAGAGACTGGCCAAAATCACTTTCATGGAAAGGGGTTGCCAAGCTTCCAAAAATCTACGAGAACCCTGAAATCTCAGCAAACATTTTTTCAACCAATCTTGATGATTCTTTCAGGTAATGATCAGTACACCAAAACCACTTGGCTCACCAAATTTCCTACTTCTAGGTTAAACCGTTCGTTTGCAGTAACCGTTTTCATTTTTAGGTTTCACTCGTTTTTCTCCTATACGGATACATGTATTTGGAACTCGAAATTAAACAGGGTTTGTGCTAGCTCTTTGAAACTTGACACAATAAAGCAGTTTCAAGTTCTATCTCTATGGTTTGTTTGCTGTTGATGTATCCCTAAGCAGAGAGTAGCGAAAATCACTTTCATGGAAAGCGGTTGCCAAGCTTCCAAAAAACTAAGAGTTGCCTTAAATCTCAGCAAATATTTTTTCACCCAATCTTTAGGATACTTTCAGGTAATGATCAGTACACCAGTCTCCCTTGACTCAATAATTTCGTTCTTCTAGGTTAAACCGTTCGCTTGCAGTAACCATTTTCAATTTTAGGTTTCAGTATGTTTTCTCTTATATGGACACAGATATTTAGAACTCTAAATCAAACACGGTTTGTGATAGCTCTTTGAAACTTGACACAATAAAGCAATTTATGTTCTATCTCTATGGTTTGTTTCTTGTTGATGTAGCCCTCAGCAGAGACTGGAGAAAATCATTTTCATTGAATGGGGTTGCCAAGCATCCAAAAAAACTACAAGTTGCCTGAAATTTCAGCAAACATTTTTTCACCCAAATTTGATGATACTTTCAGGTAATGATCAGTACATAAATCCCACTTTGCTCACCAAATTTCGTTCTTCTTGGTTAAACCGTTCGTTTGCCGTGACCGTTGTAATTTTTAGGTTTCTCTCTGTTTTCTCCTATATGGATACATGTATTTGGAACTCTAAATAAACACGGTTACTGCTAGCTTTTTGAAACTTGACACAATAAAGCACTTTTAAGTTCTATCTCTATGATTTTTTTCCTTTTGATGTAATCCTAAGCAACGTCTGGCGAAAATCACTTTGTTTTAAATGGGTTGCCAAGCTTCGAAAAAACTACGAGTTTTCTGAAATCTCAGCAAACATTTTTTCACCCAATCTTGATGATACTTTCAGGTAATGATCACTACACCAATGCCACTTGGCTCACCAAATTTCGTTCTTCTAGGTTAAACCGTTCGTTTGCAGTAACCGTTTTCATTTTTAGGTTTCACTCTCTTTTCTCTTAAATGAATACATGTATTTGGAACTCCAAATCAAACACGGTTTGTGCTAGCTCTTTGAAACTTTACACAATAAAGCAGTTTCAGGATCTCTCTCTATGTTTTTTTTTTTTTTTCCTGTTGATGTAGCCCTAAGCAGCGCCTGGCGAAAATCACTTTCTTTAAAAGGGGTTGAAAAGCTTCCAAAAACCTAGAGTTGCCTGAAATCTCAGCAAACATTTTTTCACCCAATCTTGATGATAGTTTCAGGTAAAGGTAAGTACCCCAATCCTAGTTGGCTCACCAAATTTTGTTCTTCTAGGTTAAACTGTTTGTTTGCAGTAACCCTTTTCATTTTTAGGTTTCACTCTGTTTTCTCCTATATGGATACAGGTATTTGGAACTCCAAATCAAACACGGTTTGTGCTAACTCTTTGAAAATTGACACAATAAAGCAGTTTCTAGCTCTAACTCTATGGTTTGTTTCCTGTTGATGTAGCCCTAAGCAGAGACTGGCGAAAATCACTTTCATTGAAATGCTTTGCCGAGCTTCTAAAAAACTACGAGTTGCCTGAAATCTCAGAAAACATTTACTAACCCAATCTTGATGATACTTTCAGGTAATGATCAATACACCAATCGCACTTGGCTCACCAAATTTGGTTCTCGTAGGTTAAACCGTTCGTTTGCAGTAACCATTTTCATTTTTAGTTTTCACTCTGTTTTCTTCTATATGGATACATTATATGGATCTCCAAATCAAACACGGTTTGTACTAACTCTTTGAAACTTGACACAATAAAGCAGTTTCAAGATCTATCTCTATGTTTTTTTTTTTTTTCCTGTTGATGTAGCCCTAAGCTGTGCCTACCGAAAATCCCTTGCTTTGAAAGGGGTTGTCAAGCTTCCAAAAAACTACAAGGTGCCAGAAATCTCAGCAATAATTTTTTTCACCCAAACTTAATGATACTTTCAGGAAATGATCAGTCCACCAATCCCACATGGCTCACCAAATTTCGTTCTTCTAGGTTAAACCGTTCGTTTGTAGTGACCGTTTTCATTTTTAGGTTTCAATATCTTTTCTCCTATATGGATACAGGTATTTGGAACTCTAAATCAAACACGGTTTTTGCTAGTTCTTTGAAACGTGACACAAAAGAGAAATTTAAAGTTCTATCTGTATGGTTTGTTTCATGTTGATGTAGCCCTAAGCAGAAAGTGGCGAAAATCACTTTCTTTAAAAGGGGTTGCCAAGCTTCCAAAAACTACGAGTTGCCTGAAATCTCAGCAAACATTTTTTCACCCAATCTTGATGATACATTCAGGTAATAATCAGTACACCAATCCCACTTGGCTCACCAAATTTCGTACTTCTAGGTTAAACCGTTCGTTTGCAGTAACCGTTTTCATTTTTAGGTTTCACTCTGCTTTGTCCTATATAGATACATGTATTTGGAACTGTAAATCAAACACGGTTTGTGCTAGCTCTTTACAACTTGATACAATTAAGCAGTTTCAAGTTCTATCTCTATGGTTTGTTTGTTGTTTATGTAGCCCTAAGCAGAGACTGGCGAAAATCACTTAATTGAAAGGGGTTGCCAAGCTTCCAAAAAACTACGAGTTGCCTGAAATCTCAGCAAACATTTTTTCACCCAATCTTGATGATTGTTTCAGGTAATGATCAGGACACCAAAACCACTTGGCTCAACGAATTTCGTTCTTTTAGGTTAAACTCTGTTTTCTCATGGAAAGGGGTTGCCAAGCTTCCAAAAAACTCCGAGTTGCCTAAATCTCAGCAAACTACTTTCACCCAATCTTGATGATTCTTTCAGGTAATGATCAGTACACCAAAACCACTTGGCTCACCAAATTTCGTTTTTGTAGGTTAAACCGTTCGTTTGCAGTAACCGTTTTCATTTTTAGATTTTACACTGTTTTCTCCTATAGGGATACATGTATTTGGAACTCTAAATCAAACACGGTTTGTGCTAGCTCTTTGAAACTTGACACAATAAGGAAGTTTCAAGTTCTATCCCTATGGTTTGTTTGCTGTTGATGTAGCCCTAAGCAGAGACTTGCGAAAATCACTTTAATTGTAAGGGGTTGCCAAGCTTCCAAAAAACTACGAGTTGCCTGAAATCCCAGCAAACATTTTTTCACCCAATCCTGATGATTCCTTCAGTTAATGATCAGTACACAAAAACCACTTTGCTCACCAATTTTCGTTCTTCTTGGTTAAACCATTCGTTTGCAGTAACCGTTTATATTTTTAGGTTTCACTCTATTTACTCCTATAAGGATACATGTATTTAGACTCTAAATCAAACACGATTTGCGCTAGCTCTTTGACACTTGACACAATAAAGCAGTTTGAAGTTCTTTCTCTATGGTTTGTTTGCTGTTTATGTAGCCCTAAGCAGAGACTGGCAAAATTCACTTTCATTGAAAGGGGTTGCGAACCTTCGAAAAAACTATGAGTTGCCTGAAAGCTCAGCAAAAATTTTTTCACCTAATCTTGATGATTCTTTCAGGTAATGATAAGTACACCAAAACCACTTGGATCACCAAATTTCGTTCTTCTAGGTTAAACCGTTCGTTTTCAGTAACCGTTTTCATTTTTAGGTTTCACTCACTTTTCTCCTATAGAAATACATGTATGTGGAACTCTAAATCAAAAACGGTTTGTGCTAGCTCTTTTAAACTTGACACAATAAAGCAGTTTTAAGTTCTATCTCTATGGTTTGTTTGCTGTTGATGTACCCCTAAGCACAGACTGGCAAAAATCACTTTCATGGAAAGGGGTTTCCAAGCTTCCTAAAACCTACGAGTTGCCTGAAATCTCAGCAAACATTTTTTAACCCAATATTGATGATTCTTTCAGGTAATGATCAGTACACAAAAACCACTTGGCTCACCAAATTTCGTTCTTCTAGGTTAAACCGTTCGTTTGCAGTAACCGTTTTTATTTTTAGGTTTCACTCACTTTTCTCCTATAGAAATTCATGTATGTGGAACTCTAAATCAAACACCGTTTGTGCTAGCTCTTTGAAACTTCACACAATAAAGCAGTTTCAAGTTCTATCTCTATGGTTTGTTTGCTGTTGATGTAGCCCTAAGCAGAGACTGGCGAAATTCACGTTCATGGAAAGAGGTTGCCAAGCTTCCAAAAAAGTACGAGTTGCCTGAAATCTCAGTAAACATTTTTTCACCCAATCTTGATGATTCTTTCAGTTAATGATAAGTACATCAAAACCACTTGGCTCACCTAATTTCGTTCTTCTAGGTTAAACCGTTCGTTTGCAGTAACCGTTTTCATTTTTAGGTTTCACTCTGTTTACTGCTATAGAAATACATGTATTTGGACTCTAAATCAAACACGGATTTTGCTAGCTCTTTGAAACCTCACACAATAAAGCAGTTTCAAGTTTTATCTCTATAGTTTATTTTCTGTTGATGTAGCTTTAAGCAGAGACTTTAGAAATTCACGTTCATGGAAAGTGATTGCCAAGCTTCCAAAAAAGTACGAGTTGCCTGAAATCTCAGTAAACATTTTTTCACCCAATCTTGATGATTCTTTCAGTTAATGATAAGTACACCAAAACCACTTGGCTCACCAAATTTGGTTCTTGTAGGTTAAACCGTTCGTTTGCAGTAACCGTTTTCATTTTTAGGTTTTACAATGTTTTCCCCTGTAGGGATACATGTATTTGGAAATCTAAATCAAACACGGTTTGTGCTGGCTCTTTGAAACTTGAAACAATAAAGCAGTTTCAAGTTCTTTCTCTATGGTTTGTTTGCTGTTGATGTAGCCCTAACCAGAGACTTGCGAAAATCACTTTCATGAAAAGGGGTTGCCAAGCTTCCAAAAAACTATGAGTTGCCTGAAATCTCAGCAATCATTTTTTCACCCAATCTTGATGATTCTTTCAGTTAATGATCAGTACACCAAAACCACTTGGCTCACCAAATTTCGTTCTTCTTGGTTAAAACGTTCGTTTGCAGTAACTGTTTTCATTTTTAGGTTTCACTCTGTTTACTCTTATACGGATACATGTATTTAAACTCTAAATGAAACACGGTTTGTGCTAGCTCTTTGAAACTTGACACAATGAAGCAGTTTCAAGTTCTATCCCTATGGTTTGTTTGCTGTTGATGTAGCCCTAAGCAGAGACTGGCGAAATTCACGTTCATGGAAAGGGGTTGCCAAGCTTCCAAAAAAGTACGAGTTGCCTGAAATCTCAGTAAATACTTTTTCACCCAATCTTGTGATTCTTTCAGTTAATGATAAGTACACCAAAACCACTTGGCTCACCAAATTTCGTTCTTCTAGGTTAAACCGTTCGTTTGCAGTAACCGTTTTCATTTTTAGGTTTCACTCTGTTTACTCATACAAGGTACAGGTATTTGGAACTCTAAATCAAACACGGATTGTGCTAGCTCTTTGAAACTTCACACAATAAAGCAGTTTCAAGTTTTATCTCTATGGTTTATTTGCTGTTGATGTAGCCCTAAGCAGAGACTTGAGAAATTCACGTTCATGGAAAGGGGCTGCCAAGCTTCCAAAAAAGTACGAGTTGCCTGAAATCTCATTAAACATTTTTTCACCCAATCTTGATGATTCTTTCAGTTAATGATAAGTACACCAAAACCACTTTGCTCACCAAATTTCGTTGTTCTAGTTTAAACCGTTCGTTTGCAGTAACCGTTTTCATTTTTAGGTTTCACTCTGTTTACTCCTATATGGATACAAGTATTTGGACTCTAAATCAAACACGGATTGTGCTAGCTCTTTAAAACTTCACACAATAAAGCAGTTTCAAGTTCTATCTGTAAGGTTTGTTTGCTGTTGATGTAGCCCTAAGCAGAGACTGGCGAAAATCACTTTCATGGAAAGGGGTTGCCAAGCTTTCAAAAAAACTAGGTGTGTCCTTAAATCTAAGAAAACATTTTTTTCACCCAATCTTGATGATTCTTTCAAGTAATGATCAGTACACCAAAACCACTTGGCTCAACAAATTTCGTTCTTCTAGGTTAAAACGTTCGTTTGCAGTAACCGTTTTCATTTTTAGGTTTCACTCACTTTTCTCTTATAGAAATACATGTATGTGGAACTCTAAATAAAACACGGTTTGTGCTAGCTCTTTAAAACTTGACACAATAAAGGAGTTTCAAGTTCTATCTCTATGGTTTGTTTGCTGTTGATGTAGCCCTAAGCAGAGACTTGAGAAATTCACGTTCATGGAAAGGGGCTGCCAAGCTTCCAAAAAACTACGAGTTGCCAGAAATCTCAACAAACATTTTTTCACCCAATGTTAATAATCCTTTCAGGTAATGATCAGTACACCAAAACCACTTGGCTCACCAAATTTCGTTCTTGTAGGTTAAACCGTTCATTTGCAGTAACGGTTTTCATTTTTAGGTTTTACAATGTTTTCTCCTGTAGGGATACATGTATTTGGAACTCTAAATCAAACACGGTTTGTGCTAGCTCTTTGAAACTTGAAACAATAAACAGTTTCAAGTTCTTTCTCTATGGTTTGTTTGCTGTTGATGTAGCCCTAAGCAGAGACTTGCGAAAATCACTTTCATAGAAAGGGGTTGCCAAGCTTTTAAAAAACTACAAGTTTCCTGAAATCTCAGCAAATAATTTTTTCACCCAATCTTGATGATTCTTTCAGTTAATGATCAGTACACCAAAACCACTTGGCTCACCAAATTTCGTTCTTCTAAGTTAAAACGTTCGTTTGCAGTAACCGTTTTCATTATTAGGTTTCACTCTGTTTACTCCTATACGGATACATGTATTTGGATTCTAAATAAAACACGGTTTGTGCTAGCTCTTTCAAACTTGACACAATAAAGCAGTTTCAAGTTCTGTCACTATGGTTTGTTTGCTATTGATGTAGCCCTAAGAAGAGACTAGCGAAAATCACTTTCATGGAAAGGGGTTGCCAAGCTTCCAAAAAACTATGAGTTGCCTGAAAGCTCAGCAAACATTTTTTCACCCAATCTTGATGATTGTTTCAGGTAATAATCAATTCACCAAAACCACTTGGCTTACCAAATTTCGTTCTTCTAGGTTAAACCGTCGTTTGCAGTAACCGTTTTCATTTTTAGGTTTCACTCACTTTTCTCCTATAGAAATACATGTATGTGGAACTCTAAATACAAAACGGTTTGTGCTAGCTCTTTGAAACTTGACACAATAAAGCAGTTTCAAGTTCTATCTCTATGGTTTGTTTGCTGTTGATGTACCCCTAAGCAGAGACTGGCGAAAATCACTTTCATGGAAAGGGGTTGCCAAGCTTCCAAAAAACTACGAGTTGCCTTAAATCTCAGCAAACATTTTTTCACCCAATCTTGATGATTCCTTCAGGTAATGATCAGTACACCAAAACCACTTTGCTCACCAAATTTCGTTCTTGTAGGTTCAACCATTCGTTTGCAGTAACCGTTTTCATTTTTATGTTTCACTCTGTATTCTCCTATATGGATACATGTATTTGGAACTCTAAATGAAACACGGTTTGTGCTAGCTCTTTAAAACTTGACATAATAAAGCAGTTTTCAAGTTCTATCTCTATGGTTTGTTTGCTGTTGATGAAACCCTAAGATGAGACTGGGGAAAATCACTTTCATGGAAAAGGGTTGCCAAGATTCCAAAAAACTACGAGTTGCCTGAAATCTCAGCAAACATTTTTTCACCCAATCTTAATGATTCTTTCAAGTAATGATCAGTACACCAAAACCACTTGGCTTAAAAAAATTTCGTTCTTCTAGGTTCAACTGTTCGTTTGCAGTAACCGTTTTCATTTTTAGATTTCACTCTGTTTTTTCCTATACGGATACATGTATTTGGAACTCTAAATCAAACACGGTTTGTGCTGGCTCTTTGAAACTTGACACAATAAAGCAATTTCAAGTTATATCTCTATGATATGTTTGCTGTTAATGTAGCCCTAAGCAGAGAGTGGCGAAAATCACTTTCATGGAAATGGGTTTTCAAGGTTCCAAAGAACTACGAGTTTCCTTAAATCTCAGCAAACATTTTTTCACCCTATATTGATAATTCTATCAGTTAATGATCACTACACCAAAACCACTTGGCTCACCAAATTTCGTTCTTCTAGGTTAAACCGTTCGTTTGCAGTAACCGTTTTCATTTTTAGGTTTCACTCTGTTTTCTCCTATAGGGATACATATATCTGGAACTCTAAATCAAACACGGTTTGTGCTAGCTCTTTGAAACTTGACACAATAAAGCAGTTTCAAGTTCAATCTTTATGATTTGTTTGCTGTTGATATAGCCCTAAGCAGACACTGGCGAAAATCACTTTCATGGAAATGGGTTTCCAAGCTTCCAAAGAACTACGAGTTTCCTGAAATCTCAACAAACATTTTCTCACCCAATCTTGATGATTCTTTCAGGTAATGATCAGTATTCCAAAACCACTTGGCTCTCCAAATTTCCTTTTTCTAGGTTAAACCCTTCGTTTGCCGTAACCGTTTACATTTTTAGGTTTCACTCTTTTTTCTTCTATAGAAATACATGTATTTGGAACTCTAAATCAAACACGGTTTGTGCTAGCTCTTTAAAACTTGACACAATAAAGCAGTTTCAAGTTCTATCTCTATGGTTTGTTTGCTGTGGATGTAGCCCTAAGCAGAGACTGGCGAAAATCACTTTCATGGAAAGGGGTTTCCAAGCTTCCAAAAAACTATGAGTTTCCTGTAATCTCAGCAAACATTTTTTCACCCAATCTTGACGATTCTTGCAGGTAAGGATCAGTACTCCTAAACCACTTGACTCACCAAATTTCGTTCTTCTAGGTTAAACCGTTCGTTTGCAGTAACAGTTTTCATTTTTAGGTTTCACTTTGTTTTCTCCTATACAGATACAGGTATTTGGAACTCTAAATCAAACACGGTTTGTGCTAGCTATTTGAAACTTGACACAATAAAGCAGTTTCAAGTTCTATATCTATGGTTTGTTTGCTGTTGATGTAGCCCTAAGAAGAGACTAGCGAAAATCACTTTCATGGAAAGGGGTTGACAAGCTTCCAAAAAACTGCGAGTTGCCTGAAATCTCAGCAAACATTTTTTCACCAAATCTTGATGATTCTGTCAGGTAATGATCAGTACACTAAAACCACTTGGCTCACCAAATTTCGTTCTTCTAGGTTAAACCCTTCGTTTGCCGTAACCTTTTTCATTTTTAGGTTTCACTCTGTTTTCTCCTATAGAAATACATGTATTTAGAACTCTAAATCAAACACGGTTTGTGCTAGCTCTTTGAAACTTGACACAATAAAGCAGTTTCAAGTTCTATCTCTATGGTTTGTTTGCTGTTGATGTAGCCTAGCCCTAAGCAGAGACTGGCGAAAATCACTTTCATGGAAAGGGGTTGCCAAGCTTCCACAAAACTACGAGTTGCCTGAAATCCCAGCAAATATTTTTTCACACAATCTCGATGATTCTTTCAGGTAATGATCAGTAGACCAAAATCACTTGGCTCACCAAATTTCGTTCTTCTAGGTTAAACCTTTCGTTTGCAGTAACCGTTTTCATTTTTAGGTGTCACTCTGTTTTCTCCTATACGGATACATTTATTTGGAAGTCTAAATCAAACACGGTTTGTGCTAGCTCTTTGAAACTTGACACAATAAAGCAGTTTCAACTTTTATCTCTATGGTTTGTTTGCTGTTGATGTATCCCTTAGCAGAGACTGGCGAAAATCACTTTCATGGAAAGGGGTTGTCAGGCTTCCAAAAAACTTCGAGTTGCCTGAAATCTCAGCAAACATTTTTTCACCCAATCTTGATGATTCTTTCATGTAATGATCAGTACACTAAAACCACTTGGCTTACCCAATTTCGTTCTTCTAGGTTAAACCGTTCCTTTGCAGTAACCGTTTTCATTTTTAGGTTTCACTTTGTTTTCTCCTATACTGATACATGTATTTGGAACTGTAAATCAAACACGGTTTGTGCTAGCTGTTTGAAACTTGACACAATATAGCAGTTTTAAGTTCTATCTCTATGGTTTGTTTGCTGTAGATGTAGCCCTAATCAGAGATTAGCGAAAATCACTTTCATTGAAAGGGGTTGCCAAGCTTCCAAAAAACTACGAGTTGCCTGAAATATAAGCAAACATTTCTTCACCCAATTTTAATGATTCTTTCAAGTAATGATCACTATACCAAAACCACTTGGCTCAAAAAAATTTCGTTCCTCTAGGTTAAACCGTTCGTTTGCAGTAACCGTTTTCATTTTTAGGTTTCACTCTGTTTTCTCCTATATGGATACATGTATTTGGAACTCTAAATCAAACACGGTTTGTGCTAGCTCTTTGAAACTTGACACAATAAAGCAGTTTCAACTTCAATCTCTATGGTTTTTTTGCTTTTGATGTAGCCCTAAGCAGAGACTTGCGAAAATCTCTTTCAGGGAAATGGGTTGCCAAGCTTTCAAAGAACTAAGAGTTGTCTCAAATCTCAACAAACATTTTTTCACCCAATGTTAATAATCCTTTCCGGTAATGATCAGTACACCAAAACCACTTGGCTCAACAAATTTCGTTCTTCTAGTTTAAACCGTTTGTTTGCAGTAACCGTTTTCATTTTTAGGTTTCACTCTGTTTTCTCCTAATGGGATACATGTATTTGGAACTCTAAATCAAACACGGTTTGTGCTAGCTCTTTGAAACTTGACAAAATATATCAGCTTCAAGTTCTATCTCTATGGTTTGTTTGCTGTTGATGTAGCCCTAAGCAGAGACTGGCGAAAATCTCGTTCATTAAAAAAGTTTCCCATGCTACCAAAAAACTACGAGTTGCCTGAAATCTCAGCAAACACTTTTTCACCGAATCTTGATGATTCTTTCAGGTAATGATCAATACACCAAAACCACTTGGCTTACCAAATTTCGTTCTTTTAGGTTAAACCGTTCGTTTGCAGTAACCATTTTCACTTTTAGGTTTCACTCTTTTTTCTCCTATAGCGATACATGTATTTGAAACGCCAAACCAAACACGGTTTTTGCTAGCTCTTTGAAACTTGACACAATAAAGCAGTTTCAAGTTCTATCTCTATGGTTTGTTTTCTGTTGATGTAGCCACTTGGCTCACCAAATTTCGTTCTCCTAGGTTAAACCGTTCGTTTGCAGTAACCGTTTTCAATTTTAGGTTTCACTCTTTTTTCTTCTATAGGAAAACTTGTATTTGGAACTCTAAATCTAACACGGTTTGTGCTAGCTCCTTGAAACGTGACATAATAAAGCAGTTTCAAGGTCTATGTCTATGGTTTTTTTGCTGTTGATGTAGCCCTAAGCCGAGACTGGCGAAAATCCCTTTCATGGAAAGGGGTTGCCAAGCTTCCAAAAAACTACGAGTTGCCTGAAATCTCAGCAAACATTTTTTCACCCAATTTTGATGATTCTTTCAGGAAATGATCAGTACACCAAAATCACTTGGCTCACCAAATTTTTTTCTTTTAGGTTAAACCGTTCGTTTGCAGTAACCGTTTTCATTTTCAGGTTTCACTCTGCTTTCTCCTGTAGGGAAACATGTATTTGGAACACTAAATCAAACACGGTTTGTGCTAGCTCATTGAAACTTGACATAATAAAGGAATTTCAAGTTCTATCTCTATGGTTTGTTTGCTGTTTATGTAGCCCTAAGCAGAAGGTGGCGAAAATCACTTTCATAAATAGGGTTGCCAAGCTTCCAAAAAACTGTGAGTTTCCTGAAACTCAGCAAATATTTTTTCACATAATCTTGATGATTCTTTCAGGTAATGATCAGTACACCAGAACCACTTGGCTCACCAAATATTGTTCTTCTAGGTTAAACCGTTCGTTTACAGTAACCGTTTTCATTTTTAGGTTTCACTCTCCTTTCTCCTATAGGGATACATGTATTTGGAACTCTAAATCAAACACGGTTTGTTCTACCTCTCTGAAACTTGACACAATTAAGAAGTTTCATGTTCCGTCTCTATGGTTTGTTTGCTGTTTATGTAGCCCTAAGCAGAGACTGGCGGAAATCACTTTCATGGAAAGGGATTTCAAACTTCCAAAAACTACGAGTTGCCTGAAATCTCAGCAACCATTTTTTCACCCAATCTTGATGATTCTCTCAGGTAATGATCAGTACACCAAAACCACGTGGCACACCAAATTTCGTTCTTCTAGGTTAAACCGTTCATTTGCAGTAACCGTTTTCATTTTTAGGTTTCACTCGGTTTTATCCTATAGAAATGCATGTATTTGGAACTCTAAATCAAACATAGTTCATGCTAGCTCTCTAAAACTTAAAACAATAAAGCAGTTTAGAGTTCTATCTCTATGGTTTGTTTTTTGTTGATGTAGCCATAAGCAGAGAGTGGCGAAAATCTCTTTCATGGAAAGGGGTTGCCAAGCTTCCAAAAAACTACGAGTTCCCTGAAATCTCAGGAAACAGTTTTTCACCTAATCTTGATGATTCTTTCAGATAATGATCACTACACCAAAACCACTTGGCTCACCAAATTTCCTTCTTCTAGGTTAAACCATTCATTATCAGTAACCGTTTTCATTTTTAGGTTTCACTCTCTTTTCTTCTATAGGGATACATGTATTTGAAACTCTAAATATACATGGTTTGTAAAAGCTCTTTGAAACTTGACACAGTAAAGCAGTTTCAAGTTCTATCTCTACGGTTTGTTTGCTGTTGATGAAGCCCTAAGCAGAGACTGGCGAAAATCACTTTCATGGAAAGGGATTGCCAAGATTCCAAACAACTATGAGTTGCCTGAAACTCAGCAAACATTTTTTCACCTAATCTTGATGATTCATTCAGGTAATGATCAGTACACCGAAAACACTTGGCTGACCAAATTTCGTTCTTCAAGTTTAAAACGATCGTTAGCAGTAACCGTTTTCATTTTTAGGTTTCACTCTGATTTCTCCTATAGGGATACATGTATTTGGAACTCTAAATGAAACACGTTTCTGCTAGCTCTTTGAAACTTGACACAATAAAGCAGTTTCAAGTTCTACTTCTATGGTTTGTTTGCTGTTTATGTAGCCCTAAGCAGAGACTGGCGAAAATCACTTTAATGGAAACGGGTTGCCAAGCTTCCAAAAAATACGAGTTGCCTGAAATCTCAGCAAACATTTTTTCACCCAATCTTGATGATTCTTTCAGGTAATGATCAGTACACCAAAACCACTTGGCTCACCAAATTTCGTTCTTCTAGGTTAAACCGTTCATTAGCAGTAACCGTTTTTATTTTTAGGTTTGACACTGATTTCTGCTATAGAGATACATGTATTTGGAACTCTAAATCAAACACGGTTTGTGCTAGCTCTTTTAAACTGGACACAATAAAGTAGTTTCAAGTTCTATCTCTATGGTTTGTTTGCTGTTGATGTAGCCCTAAGCAGAGAGTGGTGAAAATCGTTTTCATGGAAAGGGGTTGCCAGGCTTCCAAAAAACTACAAGTTTCCTGAAATCCCAGCAAACAGATTTCAACCTATCTTTATGATTCTTTCAGTTAATTATCAGTACACCAAAACTACTTGGCTAACCAAATTTCGTTCTTCTAGGTTAAACCGTTCGTTTGCAGTAACCGTTTTATTTTTAGGTTTCACTCTGTTTCCTACTATAGGGATACATGTATTTGGAACTCTAAATCAAACACGGTTTGTGCTAGCTCTTTTAAACTTGACACAATAAAGCAGTTTAAAATTCTATCTCTATGGTTTCTTTTCTGTTGATGTAGCCCGACGCAGAGAGTGGCGAAAATCACTTTCAAAAAAAGGGGTTGCCAAGCTTCCATAAAACTACGAGTGGCCTGAAATCTCAGGAAACATTTTTTGACCCAATCTTGATGATTCTTTCAGGTAATGAGCAGTACACCAAATCCACTTGGCTCACAAAATTTCGTTTTTCTAGGTTAAACCTTTCTTTTGCAGTAACCGTTTTCATTTTTAGGTTTCACTCGGTTTTCTCTTATAGGGATAAAAGTATTTGGAACTGTAAATCAACACGGTTTGTGCTAGCTCTTTGAAACTTGACACAATAAAGCAGTTTCAAGTTCTATCTCTATGGTTTGTTTGCTGTTGATGTAGCCCCAAGCAGAGACTGGCGAAAATCACTTTCATGAAAAGGGGTTGCCAAGCTTCTAAAAAACTACGAGTTGCCTGAAATATCAGCAAACATTTTTTCACCCAATCTTGATGATTCTTTCAGGTAATGATCAGTACACCAAAACAACTCGGCCTCACCAAATTTCGTTCTTGTAAGTTAAACTGTTCATTTGCAGTACCCGTTTTCATTTTTAGGTTTCACTCTGTTTTCTCCTATAGGGATACATGTATTTCTAACTCGAAATCAAATATGGTTGTGGAAGCTCTTACAAACTTGACACAATAAAGCAGTTTCAAGTTCTGTCTTTTTGGGTTGTTTGCTGTTGATGTAGCCCTAAACAGAGACTGGCGAAAATCACTTTCATGGAAAGGGGTTGCCAAGCTTCCAAAAAACTACGAGTTGCCTTAAATCTCAGCAAACATTTTTTCACCCATTCTTGATGATTCTTTTAGGTAATGATCAGTACACCAAAACCACTTGGCTCAGCAAGTTTCGTTCTTCTTGGTTAAACAGTTCGTTTGCAGTAATGGTTTCCATTTTTAGGTTTCTCTCTGTTTTCTCCTATAGGGATACATTTATTTGGAACTCTAAATCAAACACGGTTTGTGCTAGCTCTTTGAAACTTGACACAATAAAGCAGTTTCAAGTTCTATCTTTATGGTTTGTTTGCTGTTGATGTAGCCCTCAGCAGAGACTGGTGAAAATCCCTTTCATGGAAAGGGGTTGCCAAGCTTCCAAAAAACTACAAGTTTCCTGAAATCTCAGCAAACATTTTTTCAACCAATCTTGATGATTTTTTCAGGTAATTATCAGTACACCAAAACCACGTGGCTCACCAAATTTGGTTCTCGTAGGTTAAACCGTTCGTTTGCAGTAACCATTTTCATTTTTAGGTTTCACTCTGTTTTCTCCTATAGAGATACATGTATTTGGAACTCTAAATCAAACACGGTTTGTGCTAGCTCTTTGAAACTTGACACAATAAATCAGTTTCAAGTTCTATCTCTATTGTTTGTTTGCTGTTGATGTAGCCCTAAGCAGAGACTTACGAAAATCAATTTCATGGAAAGGGGTGGCCAAGCTTCCAAAAAACTACGAGTTGCCTAAAAACTCAGCAAACATTTTTTCACCCCATCTTGATGATTCTTTCAGGTAATGATCAGTACACCAAAACCACTTGGCTCACCAAATTACGTTTTTCTAGGTTAAACCGTTAGTTTGCAGTAACCGTTTTTATTTTTAGGATTTTCTCTGTTTTCTCCTATAGGGATACATATATTTTGAACTCTAAATCAAACACGGTTTGTGCTAGCTCTTTGAAACTTGACACAATAAAGAAGTTTCAAGTTCTATCTGTATGGATTGTTTGCTGTTGATGTAGCCCTAAGCAGAGCCTGGCGAAAATCACATTCATAGAAAGGGGATGCCGAGCTTCCAAAAAACTACGAGTTTCCTGAAATCTCAGCAAACATTTTTACACCCTATCTTGATGATACTTTCAGGTAATGATCAGTACACCAAAACCACTTAGCTCACCAAATTTCGTTTTTCTAGGTTTAACCGTTCGTTTGAAGTATCCATTTTCATTTTTAGGTTTCACTCTGTTTTGTTCAATATGGATACATGCAGTTGGAACTCTAAATCAAACACGGTTTGGGCTAGCTCTTTGAAACTTGGCAGAAGAAATTAGTTTCACGTTCTATCTTTATGGTGTGTTTCCTATTGATGTAGCCCAAAGCAGAGATTGACGAAATTTACTTTAATGGAAAGGTGTTGCCAAGCTTTCAAAAAACTACGAGTTTCCTTAAATCTCGGCAGACATTTTTTCACCCAATCTTGATGATACTTTCAGGTAATAATCAGTACACCAATCCCACTTGGCTCACCAAATTTTGTTCGTCTAGGTTAAACCGTTCGCTTGCAGTAACAGTTTTCATTTTTAGGTTTCACTCTGTTTTCTTCAATATGGATACATGCAGTTAAAACTCTAAATTAAACACGGTTTGTGCTAGCTGTTTGAAACTTCTCACAATAAACTAGTTGCAAGTTCTATCTTTATGGTTTGTTTCCTATTGATGTAGCCCCAAGCATAGACTGATTAAAATAACTTTCATTGAAAGGGGTTGCCAAGCTTCCAAAAAACTACGATTTTCCTGAAATCTCAGCAACATTTTTTCACCCAATCTTGATGATACATTCAAGTAATTATCAGTACATCAATCCCACTTGGCTCACCAAATTTCGTTCTTCTAGGTTAAACTGTTCGTTTGCAGTAACCGTTTTCATTTTTAGGTTTCACTCTGTTTTCCTCATTAAGGATACATGTAGTTGGAACTCTAAATCAAACACGGTTTGTGCTACCTCTTTTAAAGTTGGCACAAGAAAGTAGTTTTACGTTCTATCACTATGGTTTGTTTCCTACTGATGTAGTTCCAAGCAGTGACTGACGAAAATCACTTTCATGAAAAGGGGCTTCCAAGCTTCCAAAAAGCTACGAGTTTCCTGAAATTTCAGCATCGTTTTTTTACCAAATCTTGATGATATTTTCAGGTAATGATGAGTATAGCAATCCCACTTGGCTCACCAAATTACGTTCTTCTGGGTTAAACAGTTCGTATTCAGTAACTGTTTTCATTTCTAGGTTTCAATCTGTTTTCTTCAATATGGATACAGGCATTTGGAACCCTAAATCAAACACGGTTTGGGCTAGCTCTTTGAAACTTGGCACAAGATAATATCTTTATGGTTTGTTTCTATTGATGTAGCCCCAAACAGAGACTGACGAAAATCACTTTCATTGAAAAACTTTTCCAAGCTACAAAAAAAATATGAGTTTCCTGAAATCTCAGCAATCACTGTTTCATCCAATCTTGATGATACTTTTAGGTAATGATCAGTACACGAATCCCACTTGGCTCACCAAATTGCTTTCTTCTAGGTTAAACCGTACGTTTGCAGTAACCGTTTTCATTTTTAGGTTTCACTCTGTTTTCTTCAATATAGACACATTCATTTGGAACTCTTAATCAAACACGGTTTGTGCTAGCTCTTTGAAACTTGGCACAAGAAAGTAGTTTCCAGTACTATCTTTATAGTTTGATTCCTATTGATGTCGCCCCAATCAGAGACTGACGAAAATCACTTTCAGTTAAAGGGTTTGCCAAGCTTCCAAAAAACTACGTGTTTCCTGACATCTAAGCAAAAATTTTTTCACCCAATCTGGATGATACTTTCAGGTAATGATCAGTACAACAATCCCACTTGGCTCACCAAATTTCGTTCTTCTAGGTTAAACCGTTCGTTTTCAGTAACCTTTTTTATTTTTAGGTTTCACTCTGTTTTCTTCATTATGGATACATGCAGTTGGAACTCTAAATCAAACACGGTTGTAATAGCTCTTTGAAACTTGACACAAGAAAGTAGTTTGAAGTTGTATCTTTATGGTTTGTTTCCTATTGATGTAGCCCCAAGAAGAAACTGACGAAAAACACTTTCATGGAAAAGGGTTCCCCATCATCCAAAAAATTATTATTTTCCTGAAATCTCAGCAAAGATTTTTTCACCAAATCTTGATGATACTTTCAGGTAATGATCAGTACACCAATCCCACTTGGCTCACCAAATTTTGTTCTTGTAGGATAAACCGTTCGTTTGCAGTAACCGTTTTCATTTTTATGTTTCACTCTGTTTTCATCAATATGGATACATGCAGTTGCAACTCTAAATCAAACACGGTGTGCTAGCTCTTTGAAAATTGGCACAGTAAAGTAGTATCAAGTTGTATTTTTATGGTTTGTTTCCTATTTATGTAGCCCCAAGAAGAAACTGAAGAAAGTCACTTTCATTGAAAGAAGTTGCCAAGCTTCCAAAAAACTATGAGTTTCCTGAAATCTCAGCAACATTTTTTCACCCAATCTTGATGATAGTTTCAGGTAATGATCAGTACACCAATCCCACATGGTTCACCAAATTTCGTTCTTCTAGGTTAAACCGTTCGTTTGCAGTAACCATCTTTATTTTTAGATTTCACTCTGTTCTCCTCTATATGGATACATGCAGTTGGAACTCTAAATCAAAAAAGGTTTGTGCTAGCACTTTGAAACTTGCCACAAGAAAGTAGTTTCAAGTTCTATCTTTTTGGTTTCATTCCTATTGATTAAGTCTGAAGCAGAGACTGAAGAAAATCACTTTCATTGAAAGTGGTTGACAAGCTTCCAAAAACCTAGAGGTTCCTGAAATCTCAGCAACATTTTTTCACCCAATCTTAATGATATTTTCAGGTAATGATAAGTACAACATTCCCACTTTGCTCACCAAATTTCGTTCTTCTAGGTTAAACCGTTCATTTGCAGTAACCGTTTTCATTTTTAGGTTTCACTCTGTTTTCTTCAATATGGATACATGCAGTTTGAACTCTAAATAAAACACAGTTTGTGCTAGCTCTTTGAAACTTGGCACAAGAAAGTAGTTTCAACTTCTATCTTTATGGTTTGTTTCCTATTGATGTAGCCCCAAGCAGAGACTGACGAAAATCACTTTCATGGATAGCTGTTGCCAATCATCCAAAAAACTACGAGTTGCCTGAAATCTCAGCAAACATTTTTTCACCCAATCTTGATGATACTTTCATGAAATGATCAGTACACCAATCCCACTTGGCTCACCTAATTGCGTTCTCTAGGTTAAACCATTCGTTTGCAGTAACCGTTCTCATTTTTAGGTTTCACTCTGTTTTCTTCAATATGGATACTTGCAGTTGGAACTCTAAATCATACACGGTTTTTTCTAGCACTTTGAAACTTGGCACAATAATATAGTTTCAAGTTCTATCTTTATGGTTTGTTTTCTATTGATGTAGCCCCAAGCAGAGACTGAAGAAGATCACTTTGATTGATAGGGTTGCCTACCTTTCAAAAAACTACGAGTTTCCCGAAATCTCAGCAATCATTTTTTCACCCAATCATGATGATACTTTCAGGTAATCGTCAGTACACCAATCCCACTTGGCTCACCAAATTTCGTTCTTCAAGGTTAAACCGTTCGTTTGCAGTAACCGTTTTCATTTTTACATTTCACTCTGTTTTCTTCAATATGGATACATTCAGTTGAAACTCTAAATCAAACACGGTTTGTGCTAGCTCTTTGAAACTAGGCACAAAAAAAGTAGTTTCAAGTTCTATCTTTATGGTTTGTTTCCTATTGATGTAGCCCCAATCGGAGACTGACGAAAAACACTTTCTTTGAAGAGGTTTGCCAAGCGTCAAAAAAACTACAAGTTTTTTTGAAATTTCAGAAACATTTTTTCACCCAATCTTGATGATTCTTTTAGGTAATTGTCAGTACACCAATCCCACTTGGCTTACCAAATTTCGTTCTTCTAGGATAAACCGTTCGTTTGCAGTAACCGTTTTCATTTTTAGGTTTCACTCTGTTTTCTTAAATATGGATACATGCACTTGGAACTCTGAATCAAACACGGTTTGTGCTAGGTCTTTCAAACTTAGCAGAATATAGTAGTTTTACGTTCTATATATATGGTTTCTTTCGTATTGATGTAGTCCCAAGCAGAGACTGACGAAAATCACTTTCATTGATAGGGATTGCCTAGGTTCCAAACAACTACGAGTTTCCTGAAACCTCAGCATTCATTTTTTCACCCAAACTTGATGGAACTTTCCGTTAATGATCAGTACACCAATCCCACTTGGCTCACCTAATTTCGTTCTTCTAGGTTAAACCATTCTTTTGCAGTACCCGTTTTCATTTTTAGGTTTCACTCTGGTTTCTTCAATATGGATACATGCAGTTGGAACTCTAAATGAAACACGGTTTGTGCTAGCTCTTTGAAGCTTGGCACAATAAAGTAGTTTCAAGTTCTATCTTTATGGTTTGTTTCCTATTGATGTAGCCCCAAGCAGAGACTGACGAAAAACAATTGCTTTCAAGAGGTTTGCCAAGCTCCCAAAAAACTACAATTTTTTTGAAATTTCAGCAACATTTTTTCACCCAATCTTGATGATACTTTCAGGTAATGGTCATCACACCAATCCCACTTTGATCACCAAATTTCGTTCTTCTAGGTTAAACCGTTCATTTGCAGTAACCGTTTTCATTTTTAGGTTTCACTCTGTTTTCTTCAATATGGATACATGCAGTTGGAACTCTAAATCAAACACGATTCGTGCTAGCTCTTTGAAACTTGGCACAAGAAAGTAGTTTCAAGTTATATCTTCATGGTTTGTTTCTTATTGATGTAGCCCCAAGCAGAGACTGACAAAATTCACTTTCATTGAAAGGGGTTGCCAAGCTTCCAATAAACTACGAGTTTCCTGAAATCTCAGCAAATATTTTTTCACCCAATCTTAATGATATTTTCAGGTAATGATAAGTACAACATTCCCACTTTGCTCACCAAATTTCGTTCTTCTAGGTTAAACCGTTCATTTGCAGTAACCGTTTTCATTTTTAGGTTTCATTCTATTTTCTCCTATAGAGGTACATGTATTTGGAACTCTAAATCAAACATGGTTTGTGCTAGCTTTTTGAAACTTGACACAATAAAGCAGTTTCAACTTCTATCTCTATGGTTTGTTGGCTGTTGATGTAGCCCTAAGCAGAGAGTCGCGAAAATCACTTGCATGGAATTGGGTTGCCAAGCTTCCAAAAATCTACGAGTTGCCTGAAATCACAGCAAACATTTTTTCACCCAATCTTGATGATTTTTTCAGGTAATGATCAGTACACCAAAACCACTTGGCTCACCAAATTTCCTTCTTCTGGGTTAAACTGTTCGTTTGCAGTAATCGTTTTCATATTTAGGTTTCATTCTGTTTTCTCCTATAGAGATACATGTATGTGGAACTCTAAATCAAACACGGTTTTTGCTAGCTTTTTGAAACTTGACACAATAAAGCAGTTTTAAGTGCTATCTCTATTGTTTGTTGCTGTTGATGTAGCCCTAAGCAGCGACTGGCGAAAATCACTTTCATTGAAAGGGGTTGCCAAGCTTCCAAAAAACTACGAGTTTCCAGAAATCACAGCAAACATTTTTTTACACAATCTTGATGATTTTTTCAGGTAATGATCAGTACTCAAAAACCACTTGGCTCACCAAATTTCCTTCTTCTAGGTTAAACCGTTCGTTTACAGTAAAACTTTTCATTTTTAGGTTTCACTTTGTATTCTCCTATACGGATACTAGTATTTGGAACTGTAAATCAAACACGGTTTGGGCTAGCTCTTTGAAACTTGACACAATAAAGCAGTTTCAAGTTCTATCTCTATTGTTTGTTTGCTGTTGATGTAGCCCTAAGAAGAGAGTGGCAAAAATCACTTTCATGGGAAGGGGTTGTCAAGCTTCCAATAACCTACGAGTTGCCTGAAATCTCAGCAAATATTTTTTCACCCAATCTTGGTGATTCTTTCAGGTAATGATCAGTACACCAAAACCACTTGGCGCACCAAATTTTGTTCTTCTAGGTTAAACAGTTCGTTTGCAGTAACCTTTTCAATTTTAGGTTTCACTCTTTTTTCTCCTATAGGGATAAACATATTTGGAACTCTAAATCAAACACGGTTTGTGCTAGCTCTTTGAAACTTAACACAATAAAACAGTTTCAAGTTCTATCTCTATGGTTTGTTTGCTGTTGATGTAGCCCTAAGCAGAGACTGGTGAAAATCACTTTCATAAATAGGGGTTGCCAAATACCAAAAAACTACGAGTTGCCTGAAATCTCAGCAAACATTTTTTCACACAATCTTGATGATTCTTTCAGGTAATGATCAGTACACCAAAACCACTTGGCTCACCAAATTTCGTTCTTCTAGGTTAAACCGTTCGTTTACAGTAACCGTTTATATTTTTAGGTTTCACTCTGTTTTATTCTATAGGGATACAGGTATTTGGAACTCTAAATCAAACACGGTTTGTGCTAGCTTTTTGAAACGTGACAAAATAAAGCAGTTTCAAGTTCTATCTCTATGGTTTGTTTCCTGTTGATGTAGCCCTAAGCAGAGACTGGCGAAAATCACTTTCTTGGAAAGGGGTTGTCAAGCTTCCAAAACACTACGAGTTTCTTTAAATCTCAGCAAATATTTTTTCACCCAATCTTGATGATACTTTCAGGTAATGATCAGTACACCAATCCAACTTGGCTCACCAAATTGTGTTCATCTTGGTTAAACCCTTCGTTGGCAGTAACCGTATTCATTTACAGGTTTCACTCTGCTTTCTCTTATATGTATACATGTATTTGGAACACTAAATCAAACACGGTTTGTGCTAGCTCTTTGAAATTTCACACAATAAAGCAGTTTCAATTTCTATCTCTATGGTTTGTTTCCTGTTGATGTAGCCCTAAGCAGAGAGTGGCGAAAATCACTTTCTTTGAAAGGGGTTGCCAAGCTTCCAATAAACTACAAGTTGCCTGAAATCTCAGAAAACATTTTTTCACCCAATTTGGATGATTCTTTCAGGTAGTGATCAGTACAACAAAACCACTTGGCTCACAAAATTTCGTTCTTCTAGGTTAAACCGTTCGTTTGCAGTAATCGTTTACATTTTTAGGGTTCACTCTGTTTTCTCCTATAGGGATACATGTATTTGGAACTCTAAATCAAACACGGTTTGTTCTAGCTCTTTGAAACTTGACACGATAAAGCAGTTTCAAGTTCTATCTTCATGGTTTGTTTACTGTTGATGTAGCCCTATGCAGAGACTGTCGAAAATCACTTCATTTGAAAAAGGTTGCCAAGCTTCCAAAACACTAGGAGTTTCCTGAAATCTCAAAAAACATTTTTTCACCCAATCTTGATGATACTTTCAGGTAATGATCAGTACACCAATCCTACTTGGCTCAGAAAATTTTGTTCTTCTTGGTTAAACCCTTCGTTTGCAGTAACCGTTTTCATTTTAAGGTTTCACTCTGTTTTCTCCTATATGGATACATGTATTTAGAACTCTAAATCAAACATGGTTTGTGCTAGCTTTTTGAAACTTGACACAATAAAGCAGTTTCAAGTTCTGTCTCCATGGTTTGTTTACTGTTGATGTAGCCTTATGTAGAGATTGGCGAAAATCACTTCATTTGAAAAAGGTTGCCAAGCTTCCAAAAAACTACGAGTTGCCTGAAATCTCAGAAAACATTTTTTCACCCAATCTTGATGATACTTTCAGGTAATGATCAGTCCACCAATCCCACTTGGCTCACCAAATTTTGTTGTTCGGGGTTTAACCGTTCGTTGGCTGTAACCGTTTTCATTTTTAGGTTTCACTCTGTTTTCTATATTTTAATACATGTATTTGGAACTCTAAATCAAACAAGGTTTGTGCTAGCTCTTTGAAAGTTGACACAATAAAACAGTTTCAAGTTCTTTCTCTATGGTTTGTTTTCTGTTGATGTAGCCCTAAGCAGTGACTGGTGAAAATCACTTTCTTTTAAAGGGGTAGCCAAGCTTCCAAAACACTAGGAGTTTCCTTAAATCTCAGCTGTTGAGAGCCACAGCCAAAGGGGCCCCAGCAAACTTCCAGCTGCCGGCTGATTATCCAGCTGCCAGCAAACTTCCAGTTGCCGGCTGATGATTGGCTCACAGTGGCCCCAGCAACATCTAGCTTATTGGCTCCTCTGCGGTGATGTTCATTGGGCTGTTTCCCTGCCCTTCAGACTGCCAGCTGATGATTGGCTCACAGTGGCCCCAGCAACATCTAGCTGATTGGCTCCTCCACGGAGCTGCTCATTGGGTGACTTCTTTGGCTCTGCCCACGCAACCCAGCCAATCGGCCTCAGGAGCAGGAGGATTGTGGGAGGTTGAGAGGCTGGTGTGGGGGTGAGAGGCTTGTGGAAGCCGGTGGTGGCAGTTGGGCTCTGAGGGTTTTTCCCTGGAGCTGTTTTGTTTGGCGTTTGTAGTTCTAAAAATAAAGTTAGTTTCATTTTGACAAGTGGCTCCTGATTTGTGCCAAGCCAGACTTCGGCATTTGGTGGCTCGCACGGGGAACAACTGAGGGTAAGTAAACTGCTCTCCCCTGAGGGCAGGGCGAGAGAATGGGTAGCCATTTTAAGTGTCCTCTTTTGTTTTGCTTTGTTTTTGTTTTAACTTTCCTGTCCCTGGAGATGAGTAAGAGGGAAGAAAAACCACTCACATCTGAGGAAAAACTATTTGCGTCTGAGGAACAGATAGGGAGAAAGGACGGATGCACACGTCAGGAGGATAGAAAGGCTGATATAATGATTTTGTGTGGTTCCATTTTTATTGGATTCTGTCTCGGTATTTATTTGCTGTTATCTTGCTGCGTTGTATTATACTAGAAATACGGGATCAGCAATTAGTAAAAAACAAACCGAAAGACTGTTAAGTAAATTGTTAGAGGAAGGAGGCTTCCCAGTAAAATCAAGAGCAGTCAGGGCATACGTTGATATAATACAAAAATATAGCCCATGGCTTTTTAAGGAGGAGCTGTTAGATATATCACAATGGAACCATCATGGTGAAGATTTAAAAAGAATAGAAAAGAACAACCCAGGGACTCTGCCAGTTGGCACATTGCCATTGTGGACGAACGTATCTGGTTTGCTTAGTCCAAAGCCTTCAGTTCAGACAGAGGTAGAGGAAGAAGAAGACATATTGATTCAAGTAGAAGAGGAAGTCTCTCAAGTTAGTCAGAAAGAGGAAAAGATTCAAGCAAAAGAGAAGGTCTTTCGAGATAGTGAGACAGAGGAAAGAAGTTTAGAGCAGAAAAATCTATCAGGGGAAAAGTTAAAACAGGTGACTGCTAATAAGACCCTTTTATTAGAGAGCGTAAGTGTCCAACCAACAGCACCACCTCTACAGGAGACTGCTACTAACAGCATTCTATCACCAGAGGGCGTAAGTGTTCAACCAACAGCGCCACCTCTACAGGAGACTGCTACTAACAGCACTCTATCACCAGAGGGCATAAGTGTCCAATCAACAGCACCACCTCCATATGCTAAGAGACTCCCAACCCCCGCAGTTGATAGTTGGGATCCTGAGACAGGATCTCAAGTATGCCCTGTATTTGAGGTAGGAGGGCAGCGAACTTACCAGGGTTTAAATTTCAAATCAGTGAAGGAGCTAAAAGAGGCTGTAACAACCTATGGTCCTCAAGCACCCTTCACTGTAAGCTTGGTCGAATCTATTACCAACTTAAGCATGACGCCAGCAGATTGGGCTAGTATGTGTAAAGCTGTGCTAAATGGAGGACAATACCTGTTATGGAAGGTTGCCAATGAAAAATTTTGCAAGGAGACGGCTAGTCGAAATGCAGCAGCTGGTTATCCTCAGAGAAATCTAGATATGTTTTTAGGAAAGGGACCTTATGAGGATCGGCAGCAACAAAATGCATATGATCCTGGTGTATATTCACAAATTGCTATAGATGCAGTCAGGGCATGGAAGACTTTACAAGAACATGGAGGTTTACAAGGTCAATTATCTAAGATAATACAAGGAGCTAATGAACCTTACGCTGAATTTGTAGATAGGCTTATTCAAAAAGCTACCAGAGTTTTTGGGAATACAGAACAAGCAATGCCATTTATAAAACAACTGGCTTATGACCAAGCGAATCGTTGGTGTAGAGATATCATTAGACCATGGAAACAGGAAGATTTAAACACATATATTAAATTATGTAGAGACATTAATGAACAAGGGCAAATTGTGGCAGCTGCAGTAAAACAAGCTTTAGATGCCAGAGACATTAATGAACAAGGGCAAATTGTGGCAGCTGCAGTAAAACAGGTTTTAGATGCCAGAGACATTAATGAACAAGGGCAAATTGTGGCAGCTGCAGTAAAACAAGCTTTAGATGCCAGGCCAAGAACATGCTACAATTGTCAACAAACAGGACATTTTAAAAGGAATTGCCCCATAGGAGGAGGGTTTAACAAAACTAGGTATCAAACAAGTAGAATACCGGGTATTTGCCCACGATGCCGTAGAGGGAGACATTGGGCTAATGAATGCCGTTCTCAAACCACCATAGAGGGTACTCCATTATATTGGGCTAATGAATACCATCCTCAAACCACCATAGAGGGTACTCCATTATCAAAAAACGAACAAGGACAAGGTGTTTATCCACAATATCGTGGACAAAGGCATCGGGCTCCGTTGCCAAAAATGGACAGGGGGCCCCAATGCTCCGGGGCCCCAAACCACAAATATACGGAGCACTGGAGGAACCCAGCAACCCCATCAAGGTAGTGCCCAGCACATCAGATCCCTCATCAGACAAACCAGAGGGAGCGCAGGGTTGGACATCTGCGCCTCCACCAAATCAGTACTAACTCCAGAGATGGGAGTTCAAATCATTCCCACAGGGGTAAAAGGACCTCTTCCCAAAGGAACAGTAGGCTTATTATTGGGACGCAGCTCTTCTACTCTAAAAGGACTTTTGATAAGTCCTGGGGTAATTGATTCCAATTATGAAGGTGAAATAAAAATTATAGCCAGTTCTCCAAAGGGTATATCAGTAATTTCACCAGGAGATAGAATAGCACAGTTACTAATAATACCAAGCCTACATGATAAATTTTCCAGTCATGTTGTAGAAAGAGGTTCCAAGGGATTAGGCTCCACAGGTGTAGATTGGGCTATGCTTTCTTTAAATTTAGATTCTCGCCCCATGCTAAAACTAAATATTCAAGGACATGAATTTAATGGGCTACTGGATACAGGTGCAGACCTTAGCATCATCTCTCGTCAAGAATGGCCAAAACATTGGCCATTACAACAAGCCACTCAATCGCTTCGAGGCCTAGGAGTGGCGACTAATCCCGATAGAAGTGCAATGCTATTAGATTGGAAGGATCCTGAAGGATGTGAAGGAACTATACAGCCATATGTATTGGATCATCTTCCCGTAAATTTATGGGGACGAGATGTCTTAGATCAATTAGGTTTGACATTAACAAATAATATCAATCAAAATGCACCCACTATTATGGCTAGACAAGGTTTTAGGAAAGGAAAAAGATTAAAAAGACAAGAACAATGTATAGCAGCACCAATACAAATAGATCAAGGAACAGACAGACATGGGTTGGATTTTCACAAAGGGCCACTGAGACAATAAAAATTACATGGAAATCAGAAAGACCAGTATGGGTTCCTCAGTGGCCCTTGACTAAAGAAAAGACACAAGTAGCCCATGATCTGGTCAAACAACAATTAGCGGAAGGACATATACAACCTTCTGTATCTCCCCATAATACTCCCATTTTTGTCATCAAAAAGAAATCTGGTAAATGGAGATTACTGCAAGATTTAAGAGCCATTAACAATGAAATGGTCATTATGGGACCTGCTCAATCGGGGATTCCTCAATTGTCTGCTTTGCCAAAAACTTGGTATGTTTTAGTTATAGATATTAAAGATTGTTTTTTTTCAATTCCAATTCATCCTGAGGATAGTCCACGTTTTGCATTTACTATCCCTGCACTAAATCATGAAGGTCCTGATCAGAGATATGAATGGAAAGTACTCCCTCAAGGGATGGCTAACAGCCCAACTATGTGTCAAATTTATGTTAATAAAGTAATCCAGCCACTTAGAAATCAAAATCCTGAACTACAAATATTTCATTATATGGATGATGTATTATTAGCACACAAAGCTAAAAACACATTGCTAGAATGTTATGCCACACTTACAAACTTATTAAAAAATTATAATCTAGAGATAGCAATAGATAAAGTACAATTAAATTTTCCAATTAATTATTTAGGAGTTCTATTATCCTCAACCATGGTCCGTCCACCAAAAATTCAAATACGAGTAGATCAACTCAAATCACTTAATGACTTTCAAAAGTTATTAGGAGACATAAATTGGATAAGGCCTTATCTAGGTATTCCAACAGGAGAATTGGGACCTTTATTTGATATCCTAAAAGGTCCATCAGATCCAAATTCACCCCGAATGTTAACGCCTGAAGCAAGAAAGGCATTAAAAATCATTGAAACATATATGGAAAATATGCATTTGGATAGAATTGATATAAGTTTGCCTTTATTATTTATTGTACTACCAACAAAAAATATTCCTACAGGAGTATTTTGGCAAGAAGGTCCATTATTATGGATACATTTATCTTATTCTCCTAACACTATTCTTACTAGGTATCCTGAGGCTGTAGGACAATTAATACTCAAAGGAATAAAAACAGCAAAGGCAGTGTTTGGAATTTCTCCCCATAAAATTATTACTCCATATACTATGAATCAAATTGATGAATTAGCTAATGAGTTAAATACTTGGGCAATAATAATGTGCAAATCTAATGTTTCATTTGATAACCACTTACCATCTAATCCTTTATTGTCTTTTTGGTCATTGCATCCTGTAATTTTTCCAAAAATGACAAGAAAAACACCTATCATGAATGCTCCAAATATATTCACTGATGGGTCAAATAATGGTACAGCAGCAATAGTTACACCTGATCAAACTTTTACATTTTTAGTACCCAAACAATCAGCTCAAAAGGTAGAGCTTAATGCAGTATTACAAACTTTTGTGATGTTTAAAGATTCTGTATTTAATTTATTTTCTGATAGCCAGTATATAGTTAATGCTATAGTATCCCTTTAAGATGCTGGTAGAATTTCTCCTTCTTCTACTGTTTTCTCTTTGTTTTCCACTATACAAAGTTTAATCTGGGACAGAAAAGATCCATTCTTTATAGGACATATCAGGGCACATACAGGATTGCCTGGAGCCCTTAGTTTAGGCAATGATTTAGCAGATAAAACTACACGTGACATACATATTTTCTCTATACTAGAAGAAGCTATAAATTTTCATGAAAGATTCCATGTCAATGCTAATACTTTACAAAAGCGTTTTAAAATAACTAAGGAACAAGCTAGACAAATAATAAAACAATGTCAAAATTGTGTGACCTTTTTACCACAAGTTAATCTTGGAATCAATCCTAGAGGATTGATGCCTAACCATATTTGGCAGATGGACGTCACACACTTGCCAGAATTTGGAAAATTAAAATATTTGCATGTTACAGTTGATACTTCTTCTGGATTTTTGATGGGCTCCCTTCATGCCGGCGAAAAAACTAAAGATGTTATAGCTCATTGCTTACAAAATTTTGCCACTGTGGGCATTCCAAAACAGTTAAAAACAGATAATGCCCCTGGTTATACGTCTACTTATTTTAAACAATTTTGCTCATCATTTGGCATTACTCATATAACAGGAATCCCATACAATCCACAGGGACAAGGCATAGTTGAAAGAGCTCATCAAACTATTAAAATGTACTTATTAAAGCAAAAAGATGGAATTGGGAAGGGGTATATATTCCCCAAAGATAAACTTAAAATAACCCTTTTTACTCTAAACTTTTTAAATTTGGATTCATCAGGACTTAGTGCTGCAGAAAGGCATATGTGTCCAAAAAATGTACATAAGCCCAAGGTACTTTGGAAAGATATTCTAACAGGACAATGGAAAGGTCCTGACCCAGTAATTGTCTGGAATCGGGGGTCTGTTTGTGTGTTTCCACAGGAAAAACAGCAGCCGATTTGGATTCCAGAGAGATTAACCAAGGTTCTGACCCAGAACAGCAGCCGATTTGGATTCCAGAGAGATTAACCAAGGTTCTGACCCAGTGATTGTCTGGAGTCGGGGGCCTGTTTTTGTGTTTCCACAGAGAGAACAGCAGCCGATTTGGATTCCAGAGAGATTAACTAAAGCAATTTCTACAGACCAAAAAGAAGATGATTTAGCTCAAATCCATAAAAGCTGATATCCAAAACTCCAATTTCGCTATCATTACATCTGAGACAGAACCAGGATGCTTTTTTTCAATATCTATTTTATTATTGCCCTTTCCCATATCATGAAGTTCTATTTTATTTTTTTGAGCTCATACAGACCTAGGTTAATGTTTTGCTGATCAGTTCTATTTTTTTTGACTATAGAGTTTTTAAACATTGCAATAGAGATTTTACCTGTAAAAAGTTATAAGGCCTTTACTATTATGTTATGTGTTGTATGTATTATATTATGTGTGCACACTTGTGTTTTGTGTTATATGTTTGAATGTACGTATGTCCAATGTACGTATTTCCATATATCATATATGATGAGCGCTCATGAAAAGATGGATCCAAATATTTTTTTTTTTATTCACGTGATTTAAATGGTTTAATTTAAATTGGGTAAATAACTGTTAAGAATTGTTTTAATATGTAAACAACAAAAGGAGGTTAACAGATCTGTTTGTTTACTCTCACCTTTCGTTTTCATTATATTTAATAATTCTCTTCACTATAATGTAAATTGTTAAGAAAATTGTTTTCTTTTAGTGCCTTCTGAAATGTTACCTAATTTTTTCTTTAGCCATTATTGCCAGAATTTCTATCTTCAGATGAAGATAATATAAATTGTTAAGAAAATTGTTTTCTTTTAGTGTCTTCTGGAATGTTACCTAATTTTTTCTTTAGCCATTATTGCCAGAATTTCTATCTTCATCCCAGTGCCGATGAAGATAATATAAATTGTTAAGAAAATTGTTTTCTTTTAGTGTCTTCTGGAATGTTACCTAATTTTTTCTTTAGTCATTATTGCCAGAATTCCTATCTTCATCCCTGTGATGGTGAAGACAAAGATAAAACTAATCTACAGTTTCTGCAATAGCCATCACTGAACTGCTTACAGAACTTGCACTGAACTGCTTACAGAACTATGTGTCACTTGTATGCATTGTGAACTATCTGTTGGTGCAGCGACTTGTGGTAGTGTTGGGGTATTTTTGCTGATGATATCATCGGTGGTACAATTTTCCCAAAAGGAGCCGTAAATTGACTTGGTATATCTTCCTCCCTTCTGCTTGTCATGATCATTCAGCTAAAATTTGGGGGTCAACAGAGGTGAGGCAAAGAACCTCACCCCCCCCCCGCTGAGACCTCTCCACAGGTGTGGCTGTATACTGGACCGGTAGTCAATGACGGGTAAGATCCAATTACAATGGTACCAAACTAAGACAGGAGGCTGACGCCCTGAGGTCAGCTCATCCGAAGACGGGTAAGGACCATATGTATTGGACAACCTAAGGCAGGCACGGTCCATAAGCCACATGCTTGTTGTTTAAACAGAGAGGGGGAGATGTTGAGAGCCACAGCCAAAGGGGCCCCAGCAAACTTCCAGCTGCCGGCTGATGATCCAGCTGCCAGCAAACTTCCAGTTGCCGGCTGATGATTGGCTCACAGTGGCCCCAGCAACATCTAGCTGATTGGCTCCTCTGCGGTGATGTTCATTGGGCTGTTTCCCTGCCCTTCAGACTGCCAGCTGATGATTGGCTCACAGCGGCCCCAGCAACATCTAGCTCATTGGCTCCTCCACGGAGCTGCTCATTGGGTGACTTCTTTGGCTCTGCCCACGCAACCCAGCCAATCGGCCTCAGGAGCAGGAGGATTGTGGGAGGTTGAGAGGCTGGTGTGGGGGTGAGAGGCTTGTGGAAGCCGGTGGTGGCAGTTGGGCTCTGAGGGTTTTTCCCTGGAGCTGTTTTGTTTGGCGTTTGTAGTTCTAAAAATAAAGTTAGTTTCTTTTTGACAAGTGGCTCCTGATTTGTGCCAAGCCAGACTTCGGCACTCAGCAAACATTTTTTCACCCAATCTAGATAATACTTTCAGGTAATGATGAGTACACCAATTTCACTTGGCTCAGAAAATTTTGTTCTTCTTGGTTAAACCCTTCGTTTGCAGTAACAGTTTTCATTTTAAGGTTTCACTCTTTTTTCTCTTTTATGGATACATGTATTTGGAACTCTAAATCAAACATGGTTTGTGCTAGCTTTTTGAAACTTGACACAATAAAGCAGTTTCACGTTCTATCTCTATTGTTTGTTTCCTGTTGATGTCGGCCTAAGGAGAGACTAGCGAAAATCACTTTTTTTAAATGGGTTGCCAAGCTTCCAAAAATCTACGAGTTTCCTGAAATCTCAGCAAACATTTTTTCACCCAATCTTGATGATACTTTCATGTAATGATCAGTCCACCAATCCCACTTGGCTCACCAAATTTCGTTCTTCTACGTTAAACCGTTCGTTTGCAGTACCGTTTTCATTATTGGGTTTCACTCTGTTTTCTCCTATATGGATACAGGTATTTGGAACACTAAATCAAACACAGTTTGGGCTAGCTCTTTGAAACTTGACACAATAAAGCAGTTTCAAGTTCTATCTCTATGGTTTGTTTTCTGTTGATGTAGCCCTAAGCAGAGACTGGCGAAAATCACATTCCTTTAAAAAGGTTGCCTGGCTCCCAAAAAAATATGAGTTGCCTTAAATCTCAGCAAACATTTTTTCACCCAATCTTGATGATACTTTTAGGAAATGATCAGTACACCTATCCCACTTGGCTCACCAAAGTTTTTCTTCTAGGTTAAACTGTTCATTTGCAGTAACGGTTTTTGTTTTCAGGTTTCACTCTGTTTTCTCCTATATGAATACATGTATTTGGAACTCTAAACCAATCACGGTTTGTGCTAGCTCTTTGAAACTTGACACAATAAAGAAGTTTCAAGTTCTATATTAATGGTTTGTTTCCTGTTGATGTAGCCCTAAGAAGAGACTGTCGAAAATCACTATTTTCAAAGAAGATGCCAAGCTTCCAAAAAACTACGGGTTGCCTGAAATCTCAGCAAATATTTTTCACCCAATCTTGAGGATACTTTCAGGTAATGATCAGTACACCAATCCCACTTGGCTCACCAAATTTCTTTCTTCTAGGTTAAACCGTTTATTTGCAGTAATCGTTTTCATTTTTAGGTTTCACTCTGTTTTCTCCTATATGGATACAGGTATTTGGAACTCTAAATAAAACACGGTTTGTGCTAGCTCTTTGAAACTTGACACAATTTAGCAGTTTCAAGTTCTATCTCTATGGTTTGTTTCCCGTTGATGTAGCCCTAAGCAGAGACTGGTGAAAATCACTTTATTGAAAGGGGTTTCCAAGCTTCCAAAAAACTATGAATTTCCTGAAATCTCAGCAAACATTTTTTCACCAATCTTGAATATACTTTCAGGTATTGATCAGTACACCAGTCCCAAATGGCTCACCAAATTTCGTTTCTTCTAGGTTAACCCCTTTCGTTTGCAGTAACCGTTTTCATTTTAGGTTTCACTCTGTTTTCTCCTATATGGATACATGTATTTGGAACTCTAAATCAACACAATTTGTGTTAGCTCTTTGAAACTTGACACAATAAAGCAGAATGCAAGTTCTGTCTGTATGGTTAGTTTCCTGTTTTGTAGCCCTAAGCAGAGACTGGCGATAATCACTTTCATTCCTGAAATGTCGGCAAACATTTTTTCACATGAATCTTGATGATACTTTCAGATAATGATCAGTATACCAATCCCACTTGGCTCACTAAATTTCGTTCTGCTAGGTTCAACCGTTAGTTTGCAAAAACAATTTTCATTTTTAGGTTTCACTCTGTTTTCTCCTATATGGATACAGGTATTTGGAACTCTAAATCAAACACGGTATGTGCGAGCTCTTTGAAACTTGACACAATAAAGCAGTTTCAAGTTCTATGTTTATGGTTTGTTTTCTGTTGATGTAACCCTAAGCAGAGACTGGAGAAAATCACTTTCATTGAAAAAGGTTGCCAAGCATCCAAAAAATTACGAGTTGCCTTAAATCTCAGCAAACATTTTTTCACCCAATCTTTATGATACTTTCAGGTAATGATCAATACACCAATCCCACTTGGCTAACCAAATCTCGTTCTCTAGGTCAAACCGTTCATTTGCAGTAACTGTTTTCATTTTTAGGTTTCACTCTTTTTCTCCTATATAAATACGTGTAGTTTGAAATCTAAATAAAACACGGTTTGTGCTAGGTCTTTGAAAGTTGACATAATAAAGCAGTTTCAAGTTCTATAACTATGGTTTGTTTCCTTTTGATGTAGCCCTAAGCAGAGACTGGCAAAAATCACTTTTATTTAAAGGGGTCGCCAAGCTACCAAAACACTACAAGTTGCCTGAAATCTCAGCAAACTTTTTTTCACACTATCTTGATGATACTTTCAGGTAATTATCAGTACACCAATCCCACTAGGCTAACCAAATTTCGTTCTTCATTGAAAGGGGTGGTCAAGCTTCCAAAAAACTACAAGTGTCCAAAAATCTCAGCAAACATTTTTTTACCCAATCTTGATGATACTTTCAGGTAATGATCAGTACACCAATCCAACTTGGCGCTCTAAATTTCGTTCTTCTAGATTAAACCGTTCGTTCGCAGTAACCGTTTTAATTTTTAGGTTTCACTCTGTTTTCTCCTATATGCATACATGTATTTAAAACACTAAATCAAACACAGTTTGTGCTAGCTCTTTGAATCTTGACACAATAAAACAGATTCAAGTTCTATCTCTATGGTTTGTTTCCTGATGATGTAGCCCTAAGCAGAGACTGGCGAAAATCACTTTCATTAAAAGGGGTTGCCAAGCTTCCCAAAAACATCGAGTACCTGAAATCTCAGCAAACATTTTTCACCCAATCTTGATGATACATTCAGTTAATGATCAGTACACCAATCCAACTTGGCTCACCTAATTTTGTTTTTCTAGGTTAAACCGTTCGTTTGCAGAAACCGTTTTCATTTTTAGGTTTCACTGTGTTTTCTCCTATTGGATACATGTATTTGGAACTCTAAAACAAACACGCTTTGTGCTAGCTCTTTGAAACTTGACACAATAAAGCAGTTTCAAATTCTATCTGTATAGTTTGTTTCCTGTTTATGTAGCCCTAACTAGAGACTGGCGAAAATCACTTTCATTGAAAGGGGTTACCAAGCTTCCAAAAAACTAAAGTTGCCTGATATCTCAGCAAACATTTTTCATCCAACCTTTCTGATACTCTCAGGTAATGATCAGTACACCAATCCCACTTTTCTCACCAAATTTCGTTCGTCTAGTTTAAATCATGCGTTTGCAGTAACCCTTTTCATTTTTAGGTTTTACTCTGTTTTCTCCTATATGGATACATGTATTTGGAACTCTAAATCAAACACGATTTGTGCTAGCTCTCTGAAACTTGACACAATAAAGCAGTTTCCAGTTTTATCTCTATGGTTTGTTTCCTGTTAATGTAGCCCTAAGCAGAGACTGGCGAAAATCACTTTCATTGAAAGGGGTTGGCAAGCTTCCAAAAAACTACGAGTTTTCTGAAATCTCAGCAAACATTTTTTTAACCAATCTTGATGATAACTTCAGGTAATGATCAGTACACCACTCCCACTTGGCTCTCCAAATTTCGTTCTTCTATGTTAAACCGTTTGTTTGCAGTAACGGTTTTCATTTTTAGGTTTCACTCTGTTTTCTGCTATATGGATACATTTATTTGGAACTCTAAATCAAACACAGTTTGTGCTTGCTCTTTGAAACTTGACACAATAAAGCAGTTTCAAGTTCAATCTCTATGGTTTCTTTCCTGTTGATGTAGCCCTAAGTAAGACTGGCGAAAATCACATTCATTTAAAGGGGTTGCCAAGCTTCCAAAAAACTACGAGTTTCCTGAAATCTCAACAAACATTTTTCACCCAGTCTTGATGGTACTCTCAGGTAATGATCAGTACACCAATCCCACTTGGCTCACCAAACTTCGTTCTTTTAGGTTAAACCGTTTGTAGGCAGTAACCGTTTTCATTTTTAGGTTTCACTCTGTTTTCTCCTATATGGATACATGTATTTGGAACGCTAAATAAAACAATGGTTTTGCTAGCTCTTTGAAACTTCACACAATAAAACAGTTTCAAGTTCTATCTCTATGGTTTGTTTCCTCTTGATGTAGCCCTAAGCAGAGAATGGCGAAAATCACTTTCATTGAAAGGGGTTGCCAAGCTTCCAAAAAACTACGAGTTTTCTGAAATCTCAGCAAACATTTTTTCAACCAATCTTGATGATAATTTCAGGTAATGATCAGTACACCACTCCCACTTGGCTCTCCAAATTTCGTTCTTCTAGGTTAAACCGTTTGTTTGCAGTAACGGTTTTCATTTTTAGGTTTCACTCTGTTTTTTGCTATATGGATACATTTATTTGGAACTCTAAATCAAACACGGTTTGTGCTTGCTCTTTGAAACTTGACACAATAAAGCAGTTTCAAGTTCTATCTCTATGGTTTCTTTCCTGTTGATGTAGCCCTAAGTAAGACTGGCGAAAATCACATTCATTTAAAGGGGTTGCCAAGCTTCCAAAAAACTACGAGTTTCCTGAAATCTCAACAAACATTTTTCACCCAATCTTGATGGTACTCTCAGGTAATGATCAGTACACCAATCCCACTTGGCTCACCAAACTTCGTTCTTTTAGGTTAAACCGTTTGTAGGCAGTAACCGTTTTCATTTTTAGGTTTCACTCTGTTTTCTCCTATATGTATACATGTATTTGGAACGCTAAATCAAACAAGGGTTTTGCTAGCTCTTTGAAACTTCACACAATAAAACAGATTCAAGTTCTGTCTCTATGGTTTGTTTCCTCTTGATGTAGCCCTAAGCAGAGACTGGCTAAAATCACTTTCATTGAAAGGGGTTGCCAAGCTTCCAAAAAACTACGAGTTTTCTGAAATCTCATTAACCATTTTTTCAACCAATCTTGATGATAATTTCAGGTAATGATCAGTACACCACTCCAAGTTGGCTCTCCAAATTTCGTTCTTCTATGTTAAACCGTTTGTTTGCAGTAATGGTTTTCATTTTTAGGTTTCACTCTGTTTTCTGCTATATGGATACATTTATTTGGAACTCTAAATCAAACACGGTTTGTGCTTGCTCTTTGAAACTTGACACAATAAAGCAGTTTAAAGTTCTATCTCTATGGTTTCTTTCCTGTTGATGTAGCCCTAAGTAAGACTGTCGAAAATCACATTCATTTAAAGGGGTTGCCAAGCTTCCAAAAAACTACGAGTTTCCTGAAATCTCAACAAACATTTTTCACCCAATCTAGATGATACTCTCAGGTAATGATCAGTACACCAATCCCACTTGGCTCACCAAACTTCGTTCTTTTAGGTTAAACCGTTTGTAGGCAGTAACCGTTTTCATTTTTAGGTTTCACTCTGTTTTCTCCTATATGGATACATGTATTTGGAACGCTAAATAAAACAAGGGTTTTGCTAGCTCCTTTAAACTTCACACAATAGAACAGTTTCATGTTCTATCTCTATGGTTTGTTTCCTCTTGATGTAGCCCTAAGCAGAGACTGGCGAAAATCACTTTCATTGAAAGGGGTTGGCAAGCTTCCAAAAAACTACGAGTTCCCTGAAATCTCAGCAAACATTTTTTCACCCAATCTTGATGATACTTTCAGGTAATGATGAGTACACCAATCCCACTTTACTCACCAAATTTCGTTCATCTAGGTTAAATCCTTCGTTTGCAGTAACCCTTTTCATTTTTAGGTTTCACTCTGTTTTCTCCTATATGGATACATGTATTTGGAACTCTAAATTAAACACGTTTTGTGCTAGCTCCTTTAAACTTGACACAATAATGCAGTTTCAATTTTTTTCTCTATGGTTTGTTTCCTGTTGATGTAGCCCTACGAAGAGACTGGCGAAACCACTTTCATTGAAAGGGGTTGCCAAGCTTCCATAAAACAACGATTTTTCTGAAATCTCAGCAAACATTTTTTCACCCAATCTTGATGATAATTTCAGGTAATGATCAGTACACCCATCCCACTTTTCTCACCAAATTTCGTTCTTCTAGGTTAAACCGTTCGTTTGCAGTAACCGTTTTCATTTTACGTTTCACTCTGTTTTCTCCTATATGGATACATGTATTTGGAACTCCAAATCAAACACAGTTTGTGCTAGCTTTTTGAACCTTGAAACAATAAAGCAGATTCAAGTTCTCTCTCTATGGTGTGTTTCCTGTTCATGTAGCCCTAAGCAGAGACTGGCAAAAATCACTTTCATTGAAAGGGGTTGCCAAGCTTCCCAAAAACTTGGAGTACCTGAAATCTCAGCAGACATTTTTCACCCAATCTTGATGATACATTCAGATAATGATCAGTACAGCAATTTGACTTGGCTCACCAAATTTCGTTCTTCTAGGTTAAACCGTTCGTTTGCAGTAACCGTTTTCATTTTTAGGTTTCACTCTGTTTTCTCTTATATGGATACATGTTTTTGGAACTCTGAATCAAACACGGTTTGTGCTAGCTCTTTGAAACTTGACACAATAAAGCAGTTTCAAGTTCTATCTCTATAGTTTGATTCCTGTTTAAGTAGCCCTAACAAGAGACTAGCGAAAATCACTTTCTTTGAAAGGGGTTGCCAAGCTTCCAAAAAACTACGAGTTGCCTGATATCTCAGCAAACATTTTTTCATCCAAACTTTCTGATACTCTCAGGTAATGATCAGTACACTCATTTCACTTGGCTCACCAAATTTCGTTCGTCTAGTTTAAATCGTGCATTTGCAGTAGCCGTTTTTATTTTCAGGTTTCACTCTGTTTTTTCCTATATGGATACATGTATTTGGAACTCTAAATTAAACACGGTTTCTGCTAGCTCCTTTAAACTTGACACAATAAAGCAGTTTCAAGTTCTATCTCTATGGTTTGTTTCATGTTCATGTAGCCCTAAGCAGATACTGGCGAAAATCACTTTAATTGAAAGGGGGTGCCAAGCTTCCAAAAAACTACGAGTTTTCTGAAATGTCAGAAAACATTTTTTCAACTAATCTTGATGATACTTTCAGGTAATCATCAGTACACCATTCCCACTTGGCTCATCAAATTTTGTTCTTCTAGGTTTAACCGTTCGTTTTCAGTAATGGTTTTCATTTTTAAGTTTCACTCTGTTTTCTGCTATATGGATACAAGTATTGGAACTCTAAATCAAACACCGTTTGTGCTTGCTCTTTGTAAGTTGACACAATAAAGCAGTTTCAAGTTCTATTTCTATGGTTTGTTTTCTGTTGATGTAGCCCTAAGTAAGACTGGCGAAAATCACATTCATTTAAAGGTGTTGCCAAGCTTCCAAAAAACTACAAGTTGCCTGAAATTTCAACAAACATTTTTTCACGCAATCTAGATGATACTTTCAGGTAATGATCAGTACACCAATCCCACTTGGCCCACCAAATTTCGTTCTTCTAGGTTAAACCATTCGTTTGCAGTAACCATTTTAATTTTTAGGTTTCACTCTGTTTTCTCCTATATCGATACATGTATCTGGAACGCTAAATCAAACAAGGGTTTTGCTAGCTCTTTGAAACTTCACACAATAAAAGAGTTTAAAGTTCTATCTCTATGGTTTGTTTCCTGTTCATGTAGCCCTAAGCAGAGACTGGCGAAAATCACTTTCATTGAAAGGGGGTGCCAAGCTTCCAAAAAACTACGAGTTGCCTGATATCTCAACAAACATTTTTTCACCCAATCTTGATGATACTTTCAGGTAATGATCAGTACACCAATCCCACTTGGCTCTCCAAATTTCGTTCTTCTATGTTAAACCGTTCATTTGCAGTAACCATTTTAATTTTTAGGTTTCACTCTGTTTTCTCCTATATGGATACATGTATTTGGAACGCAAAATTAAACAAGGGTTTTGCTAGCTCTTTGAAACTTCACACAATAAAACAGTTTGACAATCTATCTCTATGGTTTGTTTCCTGTTGATTTAGCCCTATGCAGAGAGTGGCAAAAATCACTTTCATTTAAAGGGGCTCCCAAGCTTCCAAAAAAGTACGAGTTGCCTGATATCTCAGCAAACAGTTTTTCACCCAATCTTGATGATACTTTCAGGTAATGATCAGTACACCAATCCCACTTTGCTCACCAAATTTCGTTCATCTAGGTTAAATCCTTCATTTGCAGTAACCCTTTTCATTTTTAGGTTTCACTCTGTTTTCTCCTATATGGATACATGTATTTGGAACTCTAAATCAAACACGGTTTGTGCTAGCTCTCTGAAACTTGACACAGTAAAGCAGTTTCTAGTTCTATATCTATGGTTTGTTTCCTGTTGATGTAGCCCTAAGCTGAGACTGGCGAAAATCACTTTCTGTGATACGGGTTGCCAAGCTTGCAAAAAACTACGAGTTGCTTGAAATCTCAGCAAAAATATTTTTACACAATCTTGATGATACTTTCAGTTAATGATCAGTACACCCATCCCACTTTTCTCACCAGATTTCATTCTTCTAGGTTACACCATTCGTTTGCAGTAACGGTTTTCATTTTTAGGTTTCACTCTGTTTTTTGCTATATGGATACATGTATTTGGAACCCTAAAAAAACATGGTTTGTGCTAGCTATTTGAAACTTGACACAATAAAGCAGTTTCAAGTTCTATCTCTATGGTGTGTTTCCTGTTGATGTAGCCCTAAGCAGAGACTGGCGAAAATCATTTTCATTGAAAGGGGTTGCCAAACTTCCAAAAAACTACGAGTTACCTAAAATGTCAGCAAACATTTTTTCACCCAAACTTGATGATACTTTCAGGTAATGATCAGTACACCAATCCAACTTGGCGCTCTAAATGTCGTTCTTCTAGATTAAACCGTTAGTTTGCAGTAACCGTTTTAATTTTTAGGTTTCACTCTGTTTTCTTTTATATGGATACATGTATTTGGAACTCTAAATCAAACACGATTTGTGCTAGCTCTTTGAAACTTGACACAATAAAGCACTTTCAAGTTCTATCTCTATGGTTTGTTTCCTGTTGATATAGCCCTAAGCAGAGACTGGCGAAAATCACTTTCATTGAAAGCGGTTGCCATGCTTCCAAAAATCTACAAGTTGCCTGAAATCTCAGCAAACATTTTTTCACCCAGTCTTGATATGACTTTCAGGTAATGATCAGTACACCAATCCCACTTGGTTCACCAAATTTCGTTCTTCTAGGTTAAACCATTCTTTTGCAGTAACCGTTTTCATTTTTAGGTTTCACTCTGTTTACTTCTATATGGATACATGTATTTGGAACTCTAAATGAAACAAGGTTTTTGCTAGCTCTTTGAAACTTGACACAATAAAGCAGTTTCAAGTTCGATCTGTATAATTTGTTTCCTGTTGATGTATCCCTATGCAGAGACTGGCGAAAATCACTTACATTGAAAGGGGTTTCCAAGCTTTTAAATAACTACGAGTTGCCTGAAATCTCAGGAAACATT
Source organism: Ictidomys tridecemlineatus (assembly GCF_052094955.1). Classification (NCBI taxonomy): domain Eukaryota; kingdom Metazoa; phylum Chordata; class Mammalia; order Rodentia; family Sciuridae; genus Ictidomys; species Ictidomys tridecemlineatus. The sequence goes on along the minus strand of NW_027521073.1, from coordinate 22,483 downwards.
TTTTTTACCCAGTCTTGATGATACTTTTAGGTAGTGATCAGTACACCAATCCCAGTTGGCTCACAAACGTTCGTTCTTCTAGGTTAACCCATTCGTTTGCAATAACCGTTTCCATTTTTAGGTTTCACTTTGTTTTCTCCTATATGGATGCATGTATTTGGAACTCTAAATCCAACACGGTTTCTGCTAGCTCTTTGAAACTTGAAACAATAAAGCAGCTTCAAGTTCTATCTCTATGGTTAGTTTCCTGTTGATGTAGACCTAAGCAGAGACTGGCGAAAATCACTTATATTGAAACAGGTTGACAAGCTTCCAAAAAACTACGAGTTTCCTGAAATCTCAGCAAACATTTTTTCACCCAATCTTGATGATACTTTCAGGTAATGATCAGTACACCAATCCCACTTGGCTAACCAAATTTCGTTCTTCTAGGTTAAACCATTCATTTTCAGTAACCGTTTTAATTATTGGGTTTCACTCTGTTTTCTCCTATATAGATACATGTACTTGGAACTTTAAATCAAACACGGTTTGTGTAGCTCCTTGAAACTTGACACAATAAAGCAGTTTCAAGTTCTATCTCTATGGTTTGTTTGCTGTTGATGTAGCCCTAAGCAGAGACTGGCGAAAATCACTTTCTTTGAAACGGGTTGCCAAGCTTCCAAAAAACTACGAGTTGCCTGAAATCTCAGCTAACATTTTTCCATCAAATTTTGATGATAATTTCAGGTAATGATCAGTACACTAATCCCACTTGGCTCAACAAATTTAGTTCTTCTAGGTTAAACCGTTCGTTTGCAGTAACCGTTTTCTTTTTTAGGTTTCACTCTTTTTTCAACCTACATGGATACATGTATTTGGAACTCTAAATCAAACACGGTTAGTGCTAGCTCTTTGAAACTTGTCACAATAAAGCACTTTCAAGTTCTATCTCTATGATTTCTTTGATGTTGAAGTAGCCCTAAGCAGAGACTGGCGAAAATCACTTTCATTGAAAGGATTTGCCAAGCTTCCAAAAAATTATGAGTTGCATGAAATCTCAGCAAACATTTTTTCACCCAATCTTGATGATACTTTCAGGTAATGATCAGTACACCAATCCCACTTGGCTCACCAAATTTCATTCTTCTAGGTTAAACCATTCGTTTTCAGTAACTGTTTTCATTATTAGGTTTCAATCTGTTTTCTCCTATATTGATACATGTACTTGAAACTCTAAATCAAACACGGTTTGTGCTAGTTCTTTGAAACTTGACACAATAAAGCAGTTTTACGTTCTATCTCTATGGTTTGTTTCCTGTTGATGAGCCCTAAGCTGAGACTGGCGAAAATCACTTTAATTGAAAGGGGTTGCCAAGGTTCCAAAAAACTACGATTTGACTTAAATGTCCGCAAACATTTTTTCACCCAATCCTGATTACACTTTCAGGTAATGATCAGTACACCAATTCCACATGGCTGACCACATTTCGTTCTTCTAATTTAAACCGTTCGTTTTCAGTAACCGTTTTCATTATTATGTTTCACTCTGTTTTCTCCTATATGGTTACATCTATTTGGAACTCTAAATCAAACACGGTTTGTGCTAGCTCTTTGAAACTTGACACATTAAAGCAGTTTCAAGTTCTATCTCTATGGTTTGTTTGCTGTTGATGTAGCCCTAAGCAGAGACTGGCGAAAGTCACTTTTCATTAAAAGGGGTTGCCATGCTTCCAAAATCTACTAGTTACCTGAAATCTCAGCAAACAGTTTTTCACCCAATCTTGATGAGACTTTCAGGTAATGATCAGTACACCAATCCCACTTGGTTCACCAAATTTGTTATTTTAGGTTAAACCGTTTGTTTGCAGTAACCGTTTTATTTTTTAGGTTTCACTTTGTTTTCTCCTATATGAATACATGTACTTGGAACTCTAAATAAAACACGGTTTCTGGTAGCTTTTTGAAACTTGACTAAATAAAGCAGTTACAAGTTCTATATCTATGGTTACTTTCCTGTTGATGTAGCCCTAAGCAGAGACTGGTGAAAATCACTTTCGTTGAAAGTGGTTGCCAACCTTCCAAAAAACTACGAGTGTCCTGAATCTCAGCAAACATTTTTTCACCCAATCTTGATGAGACTTTCAGGTAATGATCAGTACACCAATCCCACTTGGCACACCAAATTTCGTTCTTTTAGGTTAAACCGTTTGTTTGCAGTAACCATTTTCATTTTTAGGTTTCACTCTGTTTACTTCTATATGGATACATGTATTTGGAATTCTAAATGAAACAAGGTTTTTGCTAGCTCTTTAAAACTTACACAATAAAGCAGTTTCAAGTCTATCTGAAAAATTTGTTTCCTGTTGATTAGCCGTATGCAGAGACAGGTGAAAATCACTTTCATTGAAAGGGGTATACAAGCTTTTAAAAAACTACGAGTTTCCTGAAATCTCAGCAAACATTTTTTCACCCAATCTTGATGATACTTTCAGGTAATGATGAGTACACCAATCCCACTTGGCTCACCAAAGTTCGTTCTTCTAGGTTAAACCATTCGTTTGCAGTAACCGTTTTCATTTTTAGGTTTCACTCTGTTTTCTCCTATATGGATGCAAGTATTTGGAACTCTAAATCCAACACGGTTTGTGCTAGCTCTTTGAAACTTGAAACAATAAAGCAGTTTCAAGTTCTATCTCTATGGTTTGTTTTCTGTTGATGTAGCCATAAGCAGAGACTGGCGAAAATCACTTTCATTGAAAGTAGTTGCCAAGCATCCAAAAAAACTATGAGTTGCCTGAAATCTCAGCAAACATTTTTTAACCCAATCATGATGACACTTTCAGGTAATGATCAGTACACCAATCTTATTTGGCTCACCAAATTTCGTTCTTCTAGGTTAAACCGTTTGTTTGCAGTAACCATTTTCATTTTTAGGTTTCACTCTTTTTTCTACTATATGGATACATGTATTTGGAACTCTAAATCAAACACGGTTTTTGCTAGCTCTTTGAAACTTGACACAATAAAGCAGTTTCAATTTCTATCTCTATTGTTTGTTTTCTCTTGATGTAGCCCCAAGCAGAGACTGGCAAAAATCATTTCATTGAAAGGTGTTGCCAAGCTTCCAAAAAACTACGAGTTTTCTGAAATCTCAGCAAACATTTTTTCACCCAATTTTTATGAGACTTTCAGGTAATAATCAGTACACCAATCCCACTTGGCTCACCAAATTTCGTTCTTCTAGGTTAAACCGTTCATTTGCAGTAACAGTTTTCATTTTTAGGATCACTCTGTTTTCTCCTGTACAGATGCATGTATTTGGAACTCTAAATCAAAGACTGTTTGTGCTAGCTCTTTGAAACTTGACACAATAAATCAGTTTCAAGTTCTATCTCTATGGATTGTTTTCTGTTGATTTAGCCCCAAGCACAGACAGGCAAAAATCATTCATTGAAAGGGGTGTCAAAGCTTCTAAAAAAGAACAAGTTGCCTGAAATCTCAGCAAACATTTTTTCACCTAATCTTGATGACACTTTCAGGTAATTATCAGTACACTAATATCACTTGGCTCACCAAATTTCGTTCTTCAAGGTTAAACAGTTCGTTTGAAGTAGGGGTTTACATTTTAATGTTTCACTCTTTTTTCTCCTCTATGGATACATGTATTTGGAACTCTAAATCAAACACGGTTTGTGCTAGCTCTTTGAATCTTGACACAATAAAGCAGTTTCAAGTTCTATCTCTATGGTTTGTTTCCTGTTGATGTAGCCCTAAGGGGAGACTGGCGAAAATCACTTTCATTGAAAGGGGTTGCCAAGCTTCCAAAAAACTACTAGTTGCCTGAAATCTCAGCAAACATTTTTTCACCCAATCTTGATGAGACTTTCAGGTAATGATCAGTACACCAATCCCACTTGGTTTACCAAATTTCGTTCTTCTAGGTTAAACCGTTCGTTTCCAGTAACCTTTTATTTTTTTACGTTTCACTTTGTTTTCTTCTATATGGATACATGTATTTGGAACTCTAAATCAAACACGGTTTGTGCTCGCTCTTTGAAACTTGACACAATAAAGGAGTTTCAACTTCTATCTCTATGATTTGTATCCTGTTGATGTAGCCCTAAGCAGAGACTGGCGAAAATCACTTTCATTGAAAGGGGTTGCCAAGCTCCCAAAAAACTACGAGTTTCCTGAAATCTCAGCAAATATTTTTTCACCCAATCGTTATGTGACTTTCAGGTAATAATCAGTACACCAATCCCACTTTGCTCACCAAATTTCGTTCTTCTAGGTTAAACCGTTAGTTTGCAGTAACCGTTTTCGTTTTTAGGTTTCACTATATTTTCTTCTGTACAGATACATGTATTTGGAACTCTAAATCAAAGACGGTTTGTGCTAGCTCTTTGAAACCTGTCATAATAAAGCAATTTCAAGTTCTATCTCTATGGTTTGTTTTCTGTTGATGTAGCCTTATGCAGAGATTGGCAAAAATCACTTTCACTTAAAGGAGTTGCCAAGCTTGCAAAAAACTATGAGTTGCCTGAAATCTCAGCAACCATTTTTTCACCCAATCTTGATGACACTTTCCGGCAAAGATCAGTAAACCAATCCCACTTGGCTCACCAAATTTCGTTCTTCTAGGTAAAACCGTTCATTTGCAGTAACCGTTTTCATTTTTAGGGTTCACTCTGTTTTCTCCTATAATGATACATTTATTTGGAACTCTAAATCAAACACGGTTTGTGCTAGCTCTTTGAAACTTGAGACAATAAAGCAGTTAAAGGTTCTATCTCTATGTTTTTCTTTTTCCTGTTGATGTAGCCCTATGCAGAGACTGGCGGAAATCACTTTCATTGAAAGGGGTTGCCAAGCTTCCAAAAAACTACGAGTTGCCTGAAATGTCAGCAAATATTTTTTAACCCAAACTTGATGGTACTTTCAGGTAATTATCAGTACACCAATCCCACTTGGCTCACCAAATTTCGTTATTCTAGGTTTAACCGTTCGTTTGGAGTAACCGTATTCATTTTTAGGTTTCACTCTCTTTTCTCCTATATGCATACATGTATTTGGAACACTAAATTAAACACGGTTTGTGCTAGCTCTTTGAAACTTGACACAATAAAGCAGTTTCAAATTCTATCTCTATGGTTTGTTTTCTGTTGATGTAGCCCTAAGCAAAGACTGGCGAAAATCATATTCATTGAAAGGTGATGCCAAGCTTCCAAAAAATTAGGAGTTGCCTTAAATCTCAGGAAACATTCCCAAATTTGAGGACACTTTCAGGGAATGATCAGTACACCAATCCCACTTGGCTCACCAAATTTCGTTCTTCTAGGTTTAACCGTTCGTTTGCAGTAACTGTTTTAATTTTTAGGTTTCAATCTGATTTCTTTTATATGGATATATGTATTTGGAACTCTAAATCAAACACGGTTTGTGCTAGCTCTTTGAAACTTGACACAATAAAGCAGTTTCAACTTCTGTCTCTATGGTTTGTTTCCTGTTGATGTCGCCCTAAGCAGAGACTGGCGAAAATCACTTTCATTGAAAGGGGTTGCCAAGCTTCCTAAAAACTACTAGTTGCCTGAAATCTCAGTAAACATTTTTTCAACCAATCTTGATGATAGTTTCAGGTAATGATCAGTACACCAATCCCACTTGGCTCACCACATTTCGTTCTTCTAGGTTAAACCCTTCGTTTGCAGTAACCGTTTTCATTTTTAGGTTTCACTCTGTTTTCTTCTTTATAAATACATGTATTTGGAACTCTAAATCAAACACGGTTTGTGCTAGCTCATTGAAACCTGATACAATAAAGCAGTTTCAAGTTCTATGTCTGTGGTTAGTGTTTTGTTAATGTAGCCCTAAGCAGAGACTGGCGATAATCACTTTCATTAAAAAGGGTTGCCAAGCTACAGTAAAACGACAAGTTGCCTGAAATCTCAGCAAACATTTTTTCACCCAATCTTGATGACACTTTCAGGTAATAATCAGCGCACCAATCCTACTTGGTTCACAAAATTTCGTTCTACTGGGTTAAACCGTTCGTTTACAGTAACCGTTTTCATTTTTAGGTTTCACTCTGTTTTCTTTTATATGGATACATGTATTTGGAAATCTAAATCAAACAAGGTTTGTGCTAGCTCTTTGAAACTCAACACAATAACGCAGTTTCAAGTTCTGTCTCTATGGTTTGTTTCCTGCTGATGTAGCCCTAAGCAAAGATGGCGAAAATCACATTCATTGAAAGGGGTTGCCAAGCTTTCAAAAAACTATGAGTTGCCTGAAATCTCAGCAAACAGTTTTTCACCCATTCTTGATGATACTTTCAGGTATTGATGAGTACACCCATCCCACTTGGCTAACCAAATTTCTTTCTTCTAGGTTAAACCATTCGTTTGCAGTAACCATTTTCATTTTTAAGTTTCACTCTGTTTTCCCCTATATGGATACATGTATTTGGAACTCTAAATCAAACACGCTTATTTCTAGCTCTTTGAAACTTGACACAATAAAGCAGTTTCAAGTTCTGTTTTTACTGTTTTTTTCCTGTGGATGTAGACCTAAGCAGAGACTGGCAAAAATCACTTTCTTTGAAAGGGTTTGCCAAGCTTCCCAAAACTACAAGTTGCCTGAATCTCAACAAACATTTTTTCACCCAATCCTGATGATACTTTCAGGTAATGATCAGTACACCAATCTCATGTGGCTCACCAAATGACGTTCTTCTAGGTTAAACCGTTCATTTGCAGTAACCGTTTTCATCTTTAGGTTTCACTCTGTTTTCTCCTATATGGATACATGTATTTGGAACTCTAAATCAAACACGGTTTGTGCTATCTCTTTGAAACTTGACACAATACAGCAGTTTCAATTTTTATTTCTATGTTTCGTTTCCTATTGATGTAGCCCTAAGCAGAGACTGACGAAGATCACTTTTATTTAAAGAGGTTGGCAAGCTTTCAAAAAACTACGAGTTGCTTGAAATCTCAGCAAACATTCTTTCAGCCAATATTGATGATACTTTCAGGTAATGATCAGTACACCAATCCAACATGGCTCACCTAATTTCGTTCTTCTAGGTTAAACTGTTCGTTTGCAGTAACCGTTTTCATTTTTAGGTTTCACTCTGTTTTCTCCTATATGGATACATGTATTTGGAACTCTAAATCAAACACGGTTCTTGCTAGCTCTTTGTAACTTGACACAATAAAGAAGTTTCAAGTTCTAGATCTATGGTTAGTTTTTTGTTGATGTAGCCCTAAGGAGAGACCTGCGAAAATCACTTTCATTAAAAAGGGTTGCCAAGCTTCAAAAAAACTACGAGTTTCCTGAAATCTCAGCAAACATTTTTTTTACCCCATGTTGATGATACTTTCAGGAAATTATCTGTACACCAATCTCACTTGGCTCACCAAATTTCATTCTTCTAGGTTAAACCTTTCGTTTGCAGTAACTGTTTTCATTTTTAGATTTCACTCTGTTTTTTTCTTATATGGATACATGTACTTGGAACTCTACATCAAACATGGTTTGTGCTAGCTCTTTGAAACTTGACACAATAAAGTAGTTTCAAGTTCTATGTCTATGGGTGGTTTCCTGTTCATGTAGCCCTAAGCAGAGACTGGCGAATATCACTTTCATTGAAAGGGGTTGCCAAGCTTTTGAAAAACTATGTGTTGCCAGAAAAATCAGCAAATATTTTTTCACTCAATCTTGATGACACTTTCAGGTAATGATCAGTACACCAATCCCACGTGGCTAACCAAGTTTCGTTCTTCAGGGTTAAACCGTTCGTTTGCAGTAACCGTTTTTATTTTTAGGTTTCCCTCTGTTTTCTCCTATATGAATACATTTATTTGGAACTCTAAATCAAACACGGTTTGTGCTAGCTCTTCGAAACTGGACACAGTAATGCAGTTTCAAGTTCTATCTCTTTGGTTTGTTTTCTGTTGATGTAGCTTTAAGCAGAGACTGTTGAAAATCATTTTCTTTGAAAGGAGTTGCCAAGCTTCCAAAAAACTACAAGTTGCCTGAAATCTCAGCAAACATTTTTTAAACCAATCTTGATGATACTTTCAGGTAATGATCAGTACACCAATCCTACTTGGTACCCAAATTTCGTTCTTCAAGTTTAAACCGTTTGTTTGCCATAAACATTTTCATTTTTAGGTTTCACTATTTTTTCTCCTATATAGATACATGTATTTAGAACTCTAAATCTAACACGGTTTGTGCTAGCTCTTTGAAACTTGACACAATAGAGCAGTTTCAAGTTTTGTCTCTTTTTTTTGATTCCTGTTGATGTAGTCCTAAGCAGTAACTGGCGAAAAAAACTTTCATTAATAGGGGTTGTCAAGCTTCCAAAAAACTAGGAGTTGTTTGAAATCTCAGCAAAAATTTTTCATCCAATTTTGACGACACTTTCAGGTTATGATCAGTACACCAATCCAACCTGGCTTACCAAATTTCGTTCTTCTAGGTTAAACCGTTCGTTTGCAGTAACCGTTTTCATTTTTTGGTTTCACTCTGTTTTCCTATATGGATACATGTATTTGGAACTCTAAATCAAACACGCTTTGTGCTACCTGCTTGAAAACTTGACACAATAAAGCAGTTTCAAGTTCTCTCTCTATGGTATGTTTCCTGTTGATTTAGCCCTAAGCAGAGAATGGCAAAAATCACTTTCTTTTAAAGGAGTTGCCAAGCTTCCAAAAACTACGAGTTCCCTGCAATCTCAGCAAACATTTTTTCACCCAATCTTGATGACACTTTTAGGTAATGATCAGTATACCAATCTTACTTGGCTCACCAAATTTCATTCTTCTAGTTTAAACCGTTCTTTTGCCGTAACCGTTTTCATTTTTAGGTTTCCCTCTGTTTACTCCTGTATGGATACTTGTATTTGGAACTCTAAATCAAACAGGGTTTGTGCTAGCTCTTTGAAACTTGAAACAATAAAGCAGTTTCAAGTTCTATCTCTATGGTTTTTTCGTGTTGATGTAGCCCTAAGCAGAGACTGGCGAATATAACTTTTTTTGAAAGGGGTTGCCAAGCTTCCAAAAAACCACTTGTTGCCTGAAATCTCATCAAACATTTTTTTACCGAATCTTGATGACACTTTAAGGTAATGATCAGTACACCAATGCCACTTGGCTCACCAAATTTCGTTTTTTTTTTTTTTTTGGTTAAACCGTTCGTTTGCAGTAACCGTTTCCATTTTTAGGTTTCACTCTGTTTTCTCCTTTATGGATACATGTATTTGGAACTCTAAATCAAACACGCTTTGTGCTCCCTCTTTGAAACTTGATACAATGAAGCAGTTTCAAGTTCTATCACTATGTTTTGTTTCTTGTTGATGGAGCCCTAAGCAGAGACTGGCGAAAATTACTTTCTTTGAAAGGGGTTGCCAAGCTTCCAAAATACTACGAGTTCCCTGAAATCTCAGCAAACATTTTTTCACCCAATCTTGATGACACTTTCAGGTAATCATCAGTACACCAATCCCACTTGGCTCACCAAATTTTCTTTTTCTGGTTTAAACCATTCGTTTGCAGTAACCGTTTTCATTTTTAGGTTTCACTTAGTTTTCTCCTATATAGATACATATTTTTGGGACTCTAAATCAAACACTGTTTGTGCTAGCTCTTTGAAACTTGATACATTAGAGAAGTTTCAAGTTCTATCTCTATGGTTTGTTTCCTGTTGATGTAGCCCTAAGAAGAGACTGGCGAAAATTACTTTCATTGAAAGGGGTTGCCAAGCTTTTAAAAAACTACGAGTTGCCTGTAATCTCAGCAAAGATTTTTTCACCCAATCTTGATGACACTAACAGGTAATGATCAGTACACTAATACCACTTGGCTCACCAAATTTCGTTCTTCTACGTTAAACCGTTCGTTTGCAGTAACCGTTTTCATTTTTAGGTTTCACTCTGTTTTTCCTATATGGATACATCTATTTGGAACTCTAAATCAAACACAGTTTTTTCTAGCTCTTTGAATCTTGACACAATAAAGCAGTTTCAACTTCTATTTCTATGGTTAGTTTCCTGTTGATGTAGCCCTAAGCAGAGACTTGCGAAAATCACTTTCATTGAAAGGGGTTGCCAAGCTTCCAAAAAACTACTAGTTGCCTGAAATTACAGCCAACATTCTTTCACCCAATCTTGATGATACTTTCAGGTAATGATCAGTACCCCAATCCCAGTTGGCTCACCAAATTTCGTTCTTCTAGGTTAAACCTTTCTTTTGCAGTAAGCTTTCTCATTTTTAGGTTTCACTCTGTTTTCTCCTATATGGGTACATGTATTTGGAACTCTAAATAAAACATGGTTTTTGCTAGCTCTTTGAAACTTGACACAATAAAACAGTTTCAAGTTGATCTCTATGGTTTGTTTCCTGATGATGTAGCCCTAAGCAGAGACTGGCGAAAATCACTTTGATTGAAAAAGGTTGCCACGCTTCCAAAAATCTATGAGTTGCCTGAATTCTCGAAAAACATTTTTTCACCAAATCTTGTTGATATTTTCAGATAATGATCAGTACACCAATCCCACTGGGCTCACCAAATTTCGTTCTTCTAGGTTAAACCGTTCATTTGCAGTAACCGTTTTCATTTTTAGGTTTCACTCTGTTTTCTCCTATATGGATACATGTAGTTGCAACTCTAATCAAACACGGTTTGTGCTAGCTCTTTGAAAATTGACACAATAAAGCAGTTTCAAGTTCTATCTCTATGGTTTGTTTCCTGTTGATGTAGCCTTATGCAGAAACTGGAGAAAATCACTAATATTGAAAGGGGTTGCTAAGCTTTTAAAAAACTACAAGTTGCTTGAAATCTCAGCAAACATTCTTTCACCCAATCTTCATAATACTTTCAGGTAATGATCAGTCCAGCAATCCTACTTGACTCACCAAATTTCGTTCTTCTAGGTTAAACCGTTCGTTTGCAGTAAGTGTTTCTAATTTTAGGTTTCACTCTGTATTCTCCTATATGGATACATGTATTTGGACCTCTAAATAAAGCACGGTTTGATCCAGCTCTTTGAAACTTGACACAATAAAGCTGTTTCAAGTTCTATCTCTATTTTTTTTGTTGTTGTTGTTGTTGCTGTAGCCCTAAGCAGAGACCGGCAAAAATCAGTTTCATTGAAAGGGGTTGCCAACCTTCCAAAAAAATAAGAGTTGCCTGAAATCTCATCAAACATTTTTTCACGCAATCATGATGATAATTTCAGGTAATGATCAGTACACCAATCCCACTTGGCTCACTAAATTTTTTTTATTCTAGGTTAAACCGTTCGTTTGCAGTAACCGTTTTATTTTTAGGTTTCACTCTGTTTTCTCTTATATGGTTCCGTGTAGTTGAAACTCTAAATCAAACACGGTTTCTGCTAGCTTTTTGAAACTTGACACAATAAATAGGTTTCAAGATCTATCTCTATGGTTTGTTTTCTGTTTATGTAGCCCTAAGCAGAGACTGGAGACAATCACTTTCATTGAAAAAGGTTGCCATGCTTCCAAAGAACTGCAAGTGGCCTAAAATCTCGGCAAAAATTTTTTCACTTAATCTTGATGATACTTTTAGGTAATTATCAGTACACTAATCTCACTTGGCTCACCAAATTTAATTCTTCTGGGTTAAACCTTTCGTTTGCAGTAACCGTTTACATTTATAGATTTCACTCTGTTTTCTCCTATATGGGTACATGTATTTAGAACTCTCAATCAAACACGGTTTGTCTAGGTCTTTGAAACGTGACACAATGAAGCAGTTACAAGTTCTATTTCTATGATTTGTTTCTGTTGATGTAGCCGTAAGCAGAGACTGGCGAAAATCACTTTCATTGAAAAAGGTTGCCAAGCTTCCAAAAAACTACAAGTTGCCTGAAATCTCAGCAAACATTTTTTTACCCAATCTTGATGACACTTTCAGGTAATGATCAGTACACCAAACCCACTTGGCTCACAAAATTTCATTCTTCTAGGTTAAACCTTTCGTTTGCAGTAACTGTTTTCATTTTTAGGTTTCACTCTGTTTTCTCTTATATGGATACATGTAGTTGAAACTCTAAATCAAACACAGTTTGTACTAGGTTTTTGAAACTTGACACAATAATGCAGTTTCAAGTTCTATCTCTATGGTTTGTTTCCGGTTGATGTAGCCCTAAGCAGAGAGTGGCGAAAATCACTTTCATTGAAAGGGGTTGCCAAGCTTCCAAAAACTATGAGTTTCCAAAATCTCAGCAAACATTTTTTCACCCAATCTTGATGATACTTTCAGGTTTTGATCCATACACCAATGCCACTTGGCTCACTAAATTTCGTTCTTCTAGGTTAAACCGTTTGTTTGCAGTAAGCGTTTTCAATTTAGGTTTCACTCTGTTTTCTCCTATAGGGATACATGTAATTGCAGCCCTCAATCAAACACGATTTGTGCTAGGTCTTTGAAAGTTGACACAATGAAGCAGTTTCAAGTTTTATCTCTATGGTTTGTTTCCTGTTGATGTAGCCCTAAGCAGAGACTGGCGAAAATCACTTTCATTGAAAGGGGTTGCCAAGCTTCCAAAAAGTATGAGTTTCCACAATCTCAGCAAACATTTTTTCTTCCAATCTTGAGGATATTTTCAGGTAATGATCCATACACCAATCTCACTTGGCTCACTAAATTTCATTCTTCCAGGTTAAACCGTTTGTTTGCAGTTAAGATTCTCATTTTTAGGTTTCACTCTGTTTTATCCAATATGGATACATGTATTTGGAACTCTAAAACAAACACAGTTTTTGCTAGCTCTTTGAAACTTGACACAATAAAGCAGTTTCAAGTTATATCTCTATAGTTTGCTCCTGTTGATGTAGCCCTAAGCATAGACTGGCGACAATCACTTTCATTGAAAAGGGTTTCCAAGCTTCCAAAAAACTGCGAGTTACCTGAAATCTCAGCAAATATTTTTTCACCCAATCGTGATGATACTTTCAGGTAATTATCAGTACACCAATCCCACTTGGCTCACCAAATTTCGTTATTCTAGGTTAAACCCTTCTTTGGCAGTAACCATTTAAATTTTAAGTATTCACTTTGTTTTCTCCTATATGGATACATGTATTTGGAACTCTAAATAAAACACGGTTTCTGCTAGGTCTTTGAAACTTGATACAATAAGAAGTTTCAAGTTTTATCTCTATGATTTGCTTCGAGGTGATGTAGCTGTAAGCAGAGACTGGTGAAAATCACTTTCATTGAAAGGAGTTTCCAAGCTTCCAAAAAATCTACGAGTTCCATGAAATCTCAGAAAACATTTTTTCACCCGATCTTGATGATACTTTCAGGTAATTATCAGTACATAAATCCTACTTGGCTCGCAAAATTTCGTTCTTCCAAGTTAAACCGTTCGTTTGCAGTAACCGTTTTCATTTGTAGGTTTCACTTTGTTTTCTCCTATATGGATACATGTGTTTGGAACTTTAAATCAAACACGGTTTGTGCTAGCTCTTTGAAACTTTACACAATAAAGCAGTTTCAAGTTATGTCTCCAAGCTTTGTTTCCTGTTGATGTACCCCTAAGCAGAGACTTGTGAAAATCACTTTAATTGAAAGGGGTTGCCAAGCTTCCAAAACACTACGAGTTGCCTAAAATATCAGCAAACATTTTTTACCCAATCTTGATGATATTTTCAGGTAATGATGAGTACACCAATCCCACTTGGCTCACCAAATTTCGTTTTTCTAGGTTAAACTTTTCGTTTGCAGTAACCGTTTTCATACTTAGGTTTCACTCTGTTTTCTCCTATATGGATACATATATTTGGAACTCTAAATAAAACACGGTTTGTGCTAGCACTATGAAACTTGACGCAAGAAAGCAGTTTCAAGTTCTATCTCTATGGTTTGTTTCCTGTTGATGTAGCCCTAAGCAGAGACTGGCGAAAATAACTTTCATTGAAAGGGGTTGCCAAGCTTCCAAAAAACTACGAGTTTTCTGAAATCTCAGCAAACACTTTTTCACCCAATCTTGATGATTTATTCAGGTAATGATCAGTACACCAATCCCACTAGGCTCACCAAATATCATTATTCTAGGTTAAACCGTTCGTTTGCAGTAACCGTTTTCATTTTTAGGTTTCACTCTCTTTTCTCCTATATGGATACATGTATTTGGAACTCTAAATAAAATACGGTTTGTGCTAGCTCTATGAAACTTGACGCAATAAAGCAGTTTCAAGTTCTATCTCTATGGTTTGTTTCCTGTTAATATAGCCCTAAGCAGAGACTGGCGAAAATCAATTTAATTAAAAGGGGTTGCCAAGCTTCCAAAAAAACTACGAGTTGCCTGAAATCTCAACAAACATTTTTTCACCCAATCTTGATGATACTTTCAGGTAATGATCAGTACATCAATCTCAATTGGCTCACCAAATTTCGTTTCTCTAGGTTAACTGGTTCATTTTCAGTAAGTGTTTACATTTTTAGGTTTCACTCTGTTTTCTCCTATATGGGTACATATATTTGGAAATCTAAATCTAACACGGTTTCTGGTAGTTCTCTGAAACTTGACACAATAAAGCAGTTTCAAGTTCTGTCTCTTTTTTTTTTTTTTTTTTGTTGATGTAGCCCTAAGCAGAAACTTGATAAAATCACTTTCATTGAAAGGGGTTGCAAAGCTTCCAAAAAAACTACAAGTTGCCTGAAATCTCAGTAAACATTTTTTCACCAAATCTTGATGATACTTTCAGGTAATGATCAGTACACCAATCCTACTTGGCTCACAAAATTTCGTTCTTCTAGGTTAAACTGTTCATTTGCAGTAACCGTTTTCATTTTTAGGTTTCACTCTGTTTTTTTTTTTTTATATAGATACATGTATTTGGAACTCTAAATGAAACACGGTTTTTGCTACGTCTTTGAAAATGACACAATAAAGCAGTTTCAAGTTCTATCTTTATGGTTTGTTTCTTATTTATGTACCCCTAAGCAGTGGCTGGCGAAAATTACTTTCATTGAAAAAGGTTGCCAGGCTCTCAAAAACTACGAGTTGCCTCAAATCTCAACAACCATTATTTTACCCAATCTTGATGATACTTTCATGTAATGATAAGTACACCAATCCCACTTTGCTAACCAAATATCGTTCTCCTATGTTAAACCATTCGTTTGCAGTAACCATTTTCATTTTTAGGTTTCACTCTGTTTTCTCCAATATGGATACATGTATTTTTAAACTCTAAATTAAACACGGTTTGTGCTACCTCTTTGTAACTTAACACAATAAAGCAGTTTCAAGTTCTTTCTGAATGGTTTGTTTCCTCTTGATGTAGCCCTAAGCAGAGACTGGCGAAAATCACTTTCATTGAAAGGGGTTGCCAATTTTCTGAAAAACTACGAGTTTCCTGAAATATCAGCAAACCTTTTTTTCACCCAATCTTGATGATACTTTCTGGTAATGATCAGCACAGAAATCCTACATGGCTCACCAAATTTCGTTCTTCTAGGTTAAACGGTTCGTTTGCAGTAACCGTTTTTATTTTTAGGTTTCACTCTGTTTTGTCCTATATGGGTACATGTATTTTGAACTGTAAATTTAACAGGGATTTTGCTAGCTCTATGAAACTTGACACAATATAGCAGTTTCAAGTTCTTTCTCTATGGTTTGTTTTCTGTTGATGTCGTCCAAAGCAGAGACTAACAAAAATCACTTTCATATAAAGGGGTTGCCAAGCTTCAAAAAACTACGAGTTGCCTGAAATCTCAGTAAACATTATTTCACTCAATGGTGATGATACTTTCAGGTAATGATCAGTACACAAATCCCACTTGGCTCACCAAATTTTATTCTTCTTGTTTAAACCGTTTTTTTGCAGTAACCGTTTTCATTTTTAGGTTTCACTCTGTTTTCTCCTATAGGGATACATGTATTTGGTACTCTAAGTGTAACACGGTTTATGCTAGGTCTTTGAAACTTGACACAATAAAGCAGTTTCCAGTTCTATCTCTATGGTTTGTTTCCTGTTGATGTAGCGCTAAGCAGATACTGGTGAATATCACATTCTTTGAAAGGGTTTGCTAAGCTTCCAAAAAACTACGAGTTGCCTGAAATCTCAGCAAACATTTTTTCACCCAATCTTGATGATACTTTCAGGTAATGATTAGGAAACCAATCCCACTGGGCGCACCAAATTTTGTTCTTCTAGGTTAATCCGTTCATTTGCAATAACCGTTTTCATTTTAGGTTTCACTCTGTTATCTCCTATATAGATACATGTATTTAAATCTAAATCAAACACCATTAGTGCTAGGTCTTTGAAACTTGACATCATGAAGAAGTTTCAAGTTATATCTATATAGTTTGTTTTCTGTTGATGTAGCTATAAGCAGAGACTCAGAAAAATCACTTTCATTTAAAAAGGTTTCCATACTTCCAGAAAACTATGAGTTTTCTGAAATCTCAGCAAACATTTTTTCACCCAATCTTGATGATACTTTCAGGTAATGATCATATCACCAATCCGACTTGACTAACCAAATTTCATTCTTTAGGTTAATCCTTTCGTTTGCAGTAACCATTTTTATTTTTTAATTTCACTCTTTTTTTTCCTATATGGATACCTGTATTTGGAACTCTAAATCAAACATGGTTTGTGCTAGGTCTTTGAAACATGAAACAATGAAGCAGTTTCAAGTTCTATCTCTATGGTTTTTTTGCTGTTGATGTAGCCCTAAGCAGAGACTGGCGAAAATCACTTTCATTGAAAGGGATTGCCAAGCTTCCAAAAACTACGAGTTGCCTGAAGTCTCAGCAAACATTAATTCACCCAATATTGATGATACTTTCAGGTAATGATCAGTACACCAATTTTGCTTGGCTTACCAAATTTCGTTTTTTTAAGTTAAACAGTTTGTTTGCAGTAACCGTTTTTATTTTTAGGTTTCACTCTGTTTTCTCCTATATGGATACATGTAGTTGGAACTCTAAATCAAACACGGTTTTTGCTAGGTCTTTGAAACTTGACACAATGAAGCACTTTAAAGTTCTATCTCTATGGTTTGTTTTCTGTTGAGGTAGCCCTAAGCAGAGACTGGCGAAAATCACTTTCATTAAAATCGGTTGCCAAGCTTCCAAACAACTACGAGTTCCCTGAAATCTCAGCAAACATTTTTTCACCCAATCTTGCTGATACTTTCAGGTAATTATCAGTACACCAATCCCACTTGGCTCACCAAATTTCGTTCTTCTAGGTTAAACCGTTCGTTTGCAGTAACCGTTTTCATTTCTAGGTTTCACTCTGTTTTCTCCTATATGGTTACATGTAGTTGGAAGTCTAAATCAAACACGGTTTGTGCTAGGTCTTTGAAACTTGACACAATAAAGCAGTTTCAAGTTCTATCTCTATGGTTTTTTCCCTGTTGCAGTAGCCCTTATCAGAGACTGGCGAAAATCACTTTCATTGAAAAGGGTTTAAAGCTTCAAAGAAACTACGAGTTTTTTGAAATCTCAGCAAACATTTTTTCACCCAATCTTGCTGATACTTTCAGGTAATGATCAGTACACAAAACCCACTTGGCTCACCAAATTTCATTCTTCTAGGCTAAACCGTTCGTTTTCAATAACCGTTTTTATTTTTAGGTTTCTCTGTGTTCTCTCCTATATGGATACATGTATTTGGAACTCTAAATTAAACACGGTTTGTGCTAGGTCTTTGAAACTTGACACAATAAAGCAGTTTAAAAGTTCTATCTCTATGTTTTTTTCCCTGTTGAAGTAGCCCTAATCAGAGACTGGCGAAAATCACTTTAATTGAAAAGGGTTTTAAAGCTTCAGAGAAACCACGAGTTTTTTTGAAATCTCAGCAAACATTTTTTCACCCAATCTTGATGATACTTTCAGGTAATGTCAGTACACCAAACAAATTTGGCTCACCAAATTTTTTTCTTCTAGGTTAAACGTTCGATTGCAATAACCGTTTTTATTTTTAGGTTTCACTGTTTTTCTCATATATAGATACATGTTGTTTGAACTCTAAATCAAACACGGTTTGTACTAGCTCTTTGATACTTGACAAAATAAAGCAGTATCATGTTCTATCTCTATGGATTGTTTCCTGTTGAGGTAGCCCTAAGTAGAGATTGGCAAAAATCACTTTCATTGAAAGGGGTGCCCAGCTTCCAAAAAACTAGAAGTTGCCTGAAATCTCAGAAAACATTTTTTCACCCAATCTCGATGATACTTTCCAGGTAATGATCTGTACACCAATCCCACTTCCTCACCAAATTTCGTTCTTCTAGGGTAAACCATTCGTTTGCAGTAACCGTTTACATTTTTAGGTTTCACTTTGTTTCCTCCTATATGGGTACATGTATTTGGAACTCTAAATCAAACACGGTTCTTGCTAGCACTTTCAAACTTGACACAATAAAGTAGTTTCAAGTTCTATCTCAATGGTTTTTTTCCTGTTTTGTAGCCCTAAGGATAGGGCGAAAATCAGTTTCATTGAAAGGGGCTACCAAGCTTCCAAAAACCTATGAGTTGCCTGAAATCTCAGCAAACATTTTTTCACACAATCTTCATGATACTTTCAGGTAATGATCAGTACACCAATCCCACTTGGCCCACCAAATTTTCGTTCTTCTAGGTTAAACCGATCGTTTGCAGTAACCCTTTTCATTTTTAGGTTTCACTCTATTTTCTCCTATATGGATACATGTAGTTGGAACTCTAAATCAAACATTATTTGTGCTAGCCCTTTGAAACTTCAAACAATAAAGCAGTTTCATGTTCTATTTCTATGGTTTGTTTCCTGTTGATGTAGCCCTAAGCAGAGACTGTCGAAAATCAGTTTCATTGAAAGGGTTAGCCAAGCTTCCAAAAAATACTAGTTGCCTGAATTCTCAGCAAATATTTTTTTCACACAATCTTTATGATAATTTCAGGTAAGGATCAGTACAGCAATCCCATGTGTACTGGTCTCACCAAATTTCATTCTTTTAGGATAAACCGTACGTTCGCAGTAACTGTTTTAATTTTTAGGTTTCACTCTGTTTTCTCCTATATGGATACATGTATTTGGAACTCTAAATCAAACACGGTTTGTGCTAGCTCTTTGCAACTTGACACAATAAAGCAGTTTCAAGTGCTATCTCTATGGTTTGTTTCCTGTTGATGTAGCTCTACGCAGAGACTGCCAAAAATCACTTTCATTGAAAGGGGTTGCCAAGCTTCAAAAAAACTATGAGTTTCCTGAAATCTCAGCAAACATTTTTTAACCCAAACTTGATGTTACTTTCAGGTAATGATCAGCACACAAATCCCACTTTTCTCACCAAATTTTGTTCTTCTAGGTTAAACCGTTCATTTGCAGTAACCGTTTTCATTTTTAGGTTTCACTCTGTTTTCTCCTATATGGATACATGTATTTGAAACACTAAATCAAACACGGTTTGTGCTAAGTCTTTGAAACTTGACAAAATAAAGCAGTTTTATTTTTTAGGTTTCACTCTGTTTTCTTCTATATGGGATACATGTAGTTGGAACTCTAAATCAAATGCAGTTTGTGCTAGCTCTTTGAAACATGACACAATAAAGCAGTTTCATGTTCTCTCTATGGTTTGTTTCCTGTTGATGTAGCCATAAGCAGAGAATGGTGACAATTACTTTCATTGAAAGGGGTTGCCAAGCTTCCTAAACACTACGAGTTGCCTGAAATCTCAGAAAACATTTTTTCACACAATCTTTATGATAATTTCAGGTAAGGATCAGTACAGCAATCCCATGTGTACTGGTCTCACCAAATTTCATTCTTTTAGGATAAACCGTACGTTCGCAGTAACTGTTTTAATTTTTAGGTTTCACTCTGTTTTCTCCTATATGGATACATGTATTTGGAACTCTAAATCAAACACGGTTTGTGCTAGGTCTTTGAAACTTGACACAATAAAGCAGTTTCAAGTGCTATCTCTATGGTTTGTTTCCTGTTTATGTAGCTCTACGCAGAGACTGCCAAAAATCACTTTCATTGAAAGGGGTTGCCAAGCTTCCAAAAAACTATGAGTTTCCTGAAATCTCAGCAAACATTTTTTAACCCAATCTTGATGTTACTTTCAGGTAATGATCAGCACACAAATCCCACTTTTCTCACCAAATTTTATTCTTCTAGGTTAAACCGTTCATTTGCAGTAACCGTTTTCATTTTTAGGTTTCACTCTGTTTTCTCCTATATGGATACATGTATTTGAAACACTAAATCAAACACGGTTTGTGCTAAGTCTTTGAAACTTGACAAAATAAAGCAGTTTTATTTTTTAGGTTTCACTCTGTTTTCTTCTATATGGATACATGTAGTTGGAACTCTAAATCAAATGCAGTTTGTGCTAGCTCTTTGAAACATGACACAATAAAGCAGTTTCATGTTCTCTCTATGGTTTGTTTCCTGTTGATGTAGCCATAAGCAGAGAATGGTGACAATTACTTTCATTGAAAGGGGTTGCCAAGCTTCCTAAACACTACGAGTTGCCTGAAATCTCAGAAAACATTTTTTCACACAATCTTTATGGTACTTTCAGGTAAGGATCAGTACACCAATCCCACATGGCTCACCAAATTTCGTTCTTCTAGGTTAAACCGTTCGTTTGCAGTTACCGTTTTCCTTTTTAGGTTTCACTCTGTTTTCTCATATATGGATACATGTATTTTAACTCTAAATCAAACACGGTTTGCTATAGGTCTTTGAAACTTGACACAATAAAGCAGTTTCAAGTTCTGTCTCTATGGTTTCTTTCCTGTTAATGTAGCCCTAAGCAGAGACTGGCGACAATCACTTTCTTTTAAAGGGGTTGCCAAGTTTCCAAAAAACTATGAGTTGCCTGAAATCTCAGCAAACATTTTTTCACCCAATCTTGATGATTCTTTCAGGTAATGATCACTACACCAATCCCACTTAGCTCACCAAATTTCGTTTTTCTACGTTAAACCTTTCGTTTGCAGTAACCGTTTCATTTTTAGGTGTCACTCTGTTTTCTCCTATATGGATACATGTAGTTGGAACTCTAATCGAACACGATTTGTGCTAGTTCTTTGAAACTTGACACAATAAAGCAGTTTCAAGTTCTATCTCTATGGTTTGTTTTCTGTTGATGTAGCACGAAGCAGAGATTGGCGAAAATCACTTTAATTACATGGGGTTGCCAAGCGTCCAAAAAATTATGAGTTGCCTGAAATCTGAGCAAACATTTTTTTTACCCAATCTTGATGATACTTTCAGGTAATGATCAGTACACCAATCCCACTTGGCTCACCAAATTTTGTTTCTAGGTTAAACCGTTCGTTTGCATTAACCCTTTTCATTTTAGATTTCACTCTGTTTTCTCCTATATAGATACATGTATTTGGAACTCTAAATCAAACATGATTTGTGCTAGCCCTTTGAAACTTGACACAATAAAGAAGTTTCAAGTTCTATTTTTATGGTTTGTTTCCAGTTGATGTAGCCCTATGCAGAGACTGGCGAAAATCACTTTCATTAAAAGGCTTGCCAAGCTTCCAAAAAACTAGGAGTTGCCTGAAATCTCAGCAAACATTTTTTCACCCAATCTTGATGATACTTTCAGAGAATGATCTGTACACCAATCTCACATGGCTCATCAAATTTCGTTCTTCTAGGTTAATCCGATCGGTTACAGTAACCGTTTTCATTTTTAGGTTTCACTCTGTTTTCTCCTATATGGATACATGTAGTTGGAACTCTAAATCAAACACGGTTTGTGCTAGGTCTTTGAAACTTGACACAATGAAGCAGTTTCAATTTCTATCTCTATGGTTTGTTACATGTTTATGTAGTACTAAGCAGAGAATGGCGACAATCACTTTCATTGAAATGGTTTGCAAAGATTCCAAAAACTACGAGTTGCCTCAAACCTCAGCAAATATTTTTTTACCCAACATTGATGAAACTTTCAGGTACTGATCAGTACACCAATCCCACTTGGCTCACCAAATTTCGTTTTTCTAGGTTAAACCTTTCGGCTGCAGTAACCGTATTCATTTTAAGGTTTCACTCTGTTTTCTCCTATATGGATACATGTATTTGAACTCTAAATTAACCACGGTTTTTGCTAGGTCTTTGAAACTTCACAAAATAAAGCAGTTTCAAGTTGTATCTTTATGGATTGTTTCCTGTTGATGTAGCCCTAAGCTGGGACTGGCGAAAATCACTTTCATTGAAAGTTGTCGCCAAGCTTCCAAAAAACTATGAGATGCCTGAAATCTCAGAAAAAATTTTTTTCACCCAACATTGATGAAACTTTCAGGTAATGATCACTACACCAATCGCACTTGGCTCACCAAATTTTGTTTTTCTAGGTTTAACTGTTCGTTTGCAGTAACCGTTTTCATTTTTTTATGTCACTCTGTTTTCTCCTATATGGATCATGTAGTTGGAACTCTAATCAAACACGATTTGTACTAGCTCTTTGAAACTTGACACAATAAAGAAGTTTCAAGTTCTAT